>NC_033640.1:159173-253146 GCF_001540865.1 Ananas comosus
CCATGTGACCATCTCACCCTCCTTCTCTTCACCCCTTTCTCATCAAAAAAAAAAAAAAACTATCATCTCTCAAAACCCTATCCATAACCCACATCAATAAAAGTTTTTAAAAATAAATTTGATATTTTTTTTGGAAAACTTATTAAAGAATAGTATTATATTTTTCATAAATTTTAAATAATATAAATTTATATTTGAGAGTAAAATTAGTATTATAGTATTCTATAATTTTTTTAGTTTATACGAACCAAATAATAAAATGCGAATAACTCATTCCAATTCCCAATCCATAAATAAACCAAACGTCTTGGAGGAGTGGGTCATTCCAATTACTATTCCAATTCATTCCCATTCCATTATCCATTTCAATTCCACCCTTGAACCAAACATGCCTTAAGTGAGGTTAAGTCTCTTAAAGACATCTCACACATTGCATAGTATGAACACCCAGTAATTCTTTTTTACTTTAATTTGTATTTTTAAAATTTTAAGTTTTGTAGGGGATTGTTTGTGAAAAAACTCAAAATTTTAAAGTTTGAATTTTATTCAGTTTGACTCTTGAATTATTCATTTAATATTTACTGTTATTATTATTTATTATTATTTTATTTTATTTTATTATTTATTTATTTTCTTTCTCAATGAGAAAGAAATCAACGAGATATTTTTTCCGTTCCGTTTCTTGCGTCTAACGGAATATCATTCCGTTCCGCTTCTTTCTCGTAACGAGAAAGAGCGTGCTCCGTCAACCTCCTTCACGATCGTGCTCGCAGGAGAAGGAATTCCGGTCGTATCTTAGGGTGTTATTTCCGGTTAATCCAGCACGTAAGGACGGAAATACGCTTTAGGACAGTACTTTGTACATTTTCGGATAAGATCATATTTTTATTTGAATATTTACGTTTATATGTAAGTTTGATTTTATTTTTATTACAAAATTACTTAGATTCTAATCACAGTCAGATTTCGGGAATTTGTTCTAACACAGCAGCACCCATACGTGCCTCGGGATTTGCATCTGCCGGACTACGTGCCGTGCTTCTTGTCGCAGAGGGAGATCGTGCTGCCCTACCTCGTCGCCTCCCTCCTCCTCGTCACTCTCATCTGGCTCCTCTCCGGTAGCACCCCTCATCTCTCTCTCTCTCTCTCTCTCTGTGCTGCAGCAGCAGCAGCGGCTCCGAATTGCAGCTTCTCTGCTGCTTCCGCCACAAAATTTCATTTCAGCTGTCCGCCGCATCAAAAGCTTTGATTTTTTTTTCTTTTTCCCCCTCTTTCCAAACGCTTCATTAGATGCGGCCGCAGCTGAGACCATTTGCTCCCCTATTGATTCCTTGATGAATTTTCTTTTCCTTTTTTGAATTAATTTTTTGTTAATGTTCACGACCGATGTCGATTTGGTCGATACGGAAGGTTTTGTTTGAAATGCTCTTTTGGATCGAATCCTTCGTTGCGATTTGTCGTGCATGCAACTAATTCTGATAATAGAAAAAAATTGCTTCCGAATGCTAAATCTGTTCTCTTTGATGCAATTCCCGCCACCTGTTTGTTGAAAACTGGAAATGCCCGTGGAAAAAAAGAAGCAGCTACCTTTATGTGTTCTTTTGGGATCTATTAGCTATATTGTCGCAGAATTAACCCTTAATGGTCTTTAGCTGATCATACTGTAACTAATGCTTATGAAAGCAATGAATGCCTGTTCCCTGGCTGGTATTCTGATCCCTCTTGTTGGACTCGATTGGATTGAGTTTAGGGCGTTGTTCGACGATAACAAAGACCGATCGCTTGCTCATGTGCTGGTGGGCTTTTACGGGGCTTACTCACATTATTCTCGAGGGGTATTTTGCCTTCACTCCCGAGTTCTACAAGGAGAAAACTCCCCATTACCTGGCTGAAGTCTGTAAGCTCTTATCTTATCATACTTGCTTATTCCTGATTCAAACGTTGAGATGTCGCATCGAATTGCTGGAGTGTTGAGTTCTTTTCAGAATGTTTGTGATCGTGACGTAAACATCGCATTACAGGGAAGGAGTATAGCAAAAGTGACTCCAGATACGTCAGCAGGGATGCAGCAGTTGTTACTGCTGAAGGAATAACTGCTGCAATTGAGGGTCCAGCTTGCCTTCTTGCAGTGTAAGACTCTTGCCCGCTATTATTTGCATTACGCAGATTTTTTGATACTGTAGCTNATCGTAACGTCGTTTCTCCTATTGTTTTATCACTTAAGACCGTTGGTTTAGTAGAATACCATTCGCGACTTTTCGGGACATTATAATTTTAGAATAGAGACAGCTATCGATTAAAGTCAGTCTCCACTTAGAAGTCTTAATGATTATATAAAAAAACTGTCTCTAACCTCTTCTTACCCCGTTTTGTTTACATGATTGTTTATTTCTCATGTTAAGATCTTTGTAAGTCGAGTCGTCGTTGGAAATAGATACAAGTATATGAACCACTTCAAGTCTATTTGCATGCGGTAACTCAATAGCCTAGTCAATCGTATTCTTTCCCTGAACGTAATTCAATATCCTAGTCAATGATCCACTTTTGTTCATAGATGTTGTGTAGTTGCCTAAGTTGTCGTATATGGTCCAAGAAATCAAGTTCTACGTAGTTTAAGAGTGTATGATGTTGTCGATCTTGTTTGGCCGTGTTAACTTGTAACTTACTCGTATAACTCGTATTTTTTATATAATGAAAGTGAAACATTAAGTTACTTGTCCTATGTAACGACGTATGTGTTTTAAGTACTTCGTTAGAATACTATTGAGTATGAAGTTAACGGTACGTAATGATAGTGACAAATAGTTTTCTACCTTTTATAGAGTTCTCAATACGTTTTAACTGGTGCTCTTCTGGTATTCTCTCTTATAAACTAGGTTCTTAGAATAGATGGTACTTATATTTGTTGGTTCCGTTAGTCTTCGTTACTTATATTTGTTGTTCTACGTATGCCTGTTAGTGGGTTTTGTTCATTAGTTAGTTGCTTGGCCAACAATTCCCTTCTATGAAACTTTGAAAGAATGTCATGTTTGACCTAGTTTTTCAAATTCTACTACCATTTCTATCCTTTATGATTTTTCCTGGATATTCAACTCAGATTATGAAATAAACTTCGACAAATAATAGGAACAATATGTAACTTGTATTTATATATGTCTGTACGGATTGTCGGATGAATATGTCTGTTTTATGTGCGTCTCTTATGGAATTTGTACCACGTGTCAATATATAGCAGTTTAACTTATAACGTATGTTGAAATATTGACAGATAAATTACATGATATGCATGGCTATCTCTGAATGTGTTCATGTAAAGACAGAAATATAGTGATATAGACAATTTACCTTGCATTATTTAGTGAGTCCACATACATAATTTCTGACCTTCCTCAGAACTACATACTGTGCCTGCACTTGGGAAGCTGCAAATTGTCGACATTCTCTTTATTGTTTGCCTTCATTATTATCAGATATTAATTTATTAAATTATATAGCAGATGTACATATTCCATGCAACACTTATCTCACTCGACAAAGTACTACGCATGGCTTTTTCATTATCCTAATTAGGTTTGTTTCATCCATGACAGGTTCGCAATCGCATCAAGAAAATCATACAGCTATATTCTCCAGTTTGCCATCTGTCTCGGACAGCTCTATGGGTGCTTGGTTTACTTCATTACTGCATATTTAGATGGTGACAACTTCTCGATCAGTCCATTCTACTACTGGGCCTACTACATTGGAGCAAACAGTCCGTGGGTTGTGATACCAAATCTGATCGCGATAAGGAGCTGGAAGAAGATATGTGCAGCGTTTCAAGCTGAAAAGAAGATGAAGACTCGATAATCTATCGGATCCTTTAACAGTTTTTAGGGGATCAGAAAGTTCAATATTCTGTCAGAACTGCCTATTTATGATGTTTGCTGTGTTTGAAGCCGAAAATTCTGTGTTGCATTTGCTTTTGTTGCATTAAAACTATATAACTAATGGAATTGTTTTCACATAGACTGGAGGCCCTATCATCTTGGTCTTGCTCTTTTCTGATAATTTTGGAGCATCCAATTAGTTTGGTAGGAAGAAATTTTGAAAATTTGCCTCAGTTTGATGGTCACTTTTGGCGCAGTTGTTAGTGTTTTAGCAAGATCATCACTTGCTTGAATGAATGAAAATGAATGAAGGTTCTTCTCAGCACCCAGGATTGGATCAATTGTCTGGAATAAGCTGGGAGAGCTGCGTTTGGGAATTTGGAATTGTTAGGGGTTACGAGGCACAATTACTCACCAGCTTGCAGTGTGGTCAGTTTGTTTGTAAACTTTGTTGGGATCTGTATTGCATTAGTCGTTCCACGCATCGGCGTTTAATTTTTGTTCCTAACGGGACTGAAACTTGCAGAGTCTTCCTACCTCTGGAAAGTAGTAGTGCCTACTGCAATTGATAAAAAAAAGATAGAAGCATAGTCGTTCCACACATTGCAATTTACTCATCAGAGAGAGAAAAAAAAAAAAAAGAAAAAAAAAGAACATTAATTTACATNTCACTTATATGGAGGGGGCGGCGTTGGCCCGCCTCTCTTTCGTTGTCGGCGTGTCTTATATGGAGTTGTACATTGTGGATGCGTAAATGTACAGGAAGAAGAAGAAGGAGAAGAAGAAGGGAACATAGTGGCAAAGTATACAAAATTTTCCTACGCCATTATTATACTTAAATCCATTAGCCAACACGCCACCCAAAGCGCAATCAATTGCTGCCCCCAAACAAACCCCGCCGATCCCATCCGTTCTCCGTTGGGCATCCGTACGTTCCACGCGGTGTAGGACAGGAGCAGCCCGGATCCTGCGGCGGATAGCAAGCAACGGGAGCCGGCACCGACGGCGGAGGATACAACTCCAGATCGTGCGCCTGGAAGGGGAAACGGGTCCCAGGCGGGGGATAGAGCGGCTCCGGATCCGGAAAGAGGGGAGGAGGAGGAGGAGGAGGATAAATCTCCGGCGGCGGCGGGTAATCCAGAGGAGGGTAGAGGACGACGTTCGTCGTCGGAGGGGAGTATTGGGGAGCGCATGCGGAGATGGGGGCGCCGACGTTGAAGCTGGGATCGACGTGATCGGTTATACCGCCACCGCCGACGCCGAGGGTGGTGATGCGGAAGGAGAAGGTGAGGACGCCGTTGGGTTTGCCGTCGGGGGCCCGCAGCTCGTAGCTGAGGTGGCGGAGGGCGCCCGCAGGGGATTCCTCGGCGGTGGCGTTGAGGAGGTGGGCGACGGGGACTTGGGCGGCGGCGAGGACCTTGTCGCCCAGGAGCGGGATGCTGCGGGCGGCGACGTCGAAGCGGAGGAGCAGCGGCGGCGGACGGGGTGGTCCCACTCGGGGTGAGGAGAAGGAGAGGCGCATGGGGTGGTCCCACTCGGGGTTCTCGCCGCCGTCCAGATCCACCGGCGTCCTCTGCTGCTGCTGCTGCTCATCATCGTCATCATCGGGCGCCAACACCAGGGAGAGGATTGCGTAGAGATAGGGCTTCTGGAAGGGGACGAAGGATTTGACGCCCCTGCACGAGATCGTCTTCACGTCGATCCACCACCGCCGCCGCCGAGGATGATCCATCAACTAATTGACTAACTGTGCGTTAATCTTTCGGCAGGAGGTAGAGACGATTCGAGCTAGCAGACGTTTGGTGCTGGTGGTGATTTTTGTGGAGTTTGCGGCGTTTCCTCTTTGTGGCAACAGAAGCACCCCGAGTGGGAGATGAGATGAGGGGATTCAGAGAAGGACACGCGGCGGCACTTCCTTAGAGAGGAAGGAGGAGTTATTGAAACTTCCACCACCTGGTGGATGATCCGTGCACCGCACGCACCTGTACGCATCTTTGACTCCAATCCGTGCCGTCCAAGTCGGTTCCCTTGTACGATTGCTTTTGCTTGAAGTGTTGTGATGAGAGCAGAGACTGAGAGAGTAGCCACAAGCTAGCCAGCAGCGAGACAAATCGAGCAGCAGAATAGAATCAGGTGGGGTTGGGACCGAAAAGGGGCATAATATGAATTCAGCACTCGGCGGCCTCTGATATTGCCTCTATTCGCTCGATCATTTGCTGCAGCATGAACCATCTTTACTTTCTGCATTGAAAGGAAACAAATCCAAAATCTGTTCGCATGAATATTAAATTACACACACAATATATATATATAGAGAGAGAGAGAGAGCCATCTATTTCAAATCGACGATCGATTATCGTTGAATATTATCTATACTATTTGAAATATCTAAAAGCAAAATTTCAAAATACTTCAAATAGTATAGATTAGGTTTAAAGATACTGATCGTTGATTTAAAAACTCTATCAGCAAAAATAAATGGGTGACAACGAAGTCCATTTGGTACTGATAATATTTTAGAAACTCTCTCTCTCTCTCTCTCTCTCTGTCTCTCTCTCTATATATATATATAAAAATAATGTACTCTTCAATATCAATTAGTTTTGAAAATTTACAATTTTAAATAAGAAATTGAAACTGATTAACTCATAAGAAATCAAAGTTGAAATTTCCTAGTTTTTTAATAAAGATACTTTAGGGTGTGTTTGGTTTGAAGTCGGAGTCAGAATCGGAATTGGAATCAAAATAAGCTGGAATCGGAATCAGAATGACTCATTACCTAATTCTGTTTGGTTCATCACCTGAATCGGAATCGGAATAAATAATTCCATTGTCGGTGTTTGGTTTAGGTGGATATAAAAAACGTAATCAAATTAATATACTAACATTATCTTTATAATATATTAATTTAAATTCAANTGATTAAATTTTAATTTTTAATTTAAGTTTAAATTAAAATTTAAAATTATATATTTAATTTTTAAATTTTAACTCATATTTTAATTAAAAAAGTTGAAAAAATAAATTTAATCCGAATAAATATCCATTCCGTCCGGATTTGACTTTCAATCCGGTCTCCTAGGCCGGATTGAAAAAAGAGGTGATCAGGGAATTCCCATTTCACTTGGGAATCGAAATCGAAATGAGACTCCTGCGTACCAAACACCCACAAACGGATTTAAGCATTCCGATTCCGATTCCAGGGTGAAAAAGAAGCGAACCAAACACGCCTTAAATGTTAGATAATACCTCTTAATAAAAAATATTCGTTAATAAGATCTCCATTTAAGTTTCTCACGACTTATACAGAAAAATGAAGAAGACGAGAGAAGTACTAGGCATTTGAAAATAGCAGTAAAAACTACATCGACCAAATTTAAACATCCACATGGTGCTGACTAATTTGTTTTTTTTCCCTTTAATCAGAATCTATCCAAACGATTTGCACCCACAATAATATTACTAGTATTAAATAATAATACAAAAAATCAGATATGGGGGGAGCATGGAAGCATGGACCCCCAGGCCCAAGAGCAGGAGTAGGTGGTGGCAACTGGCAAGTGGCAACGTGATCTGAGCATTAAAAATAATAATAATTATTAAATAAATAAACAAATATTATAAGTTATAACCAGGAGGCTTGTCATTGCGTCCTCCTCTGCCTTCGTCTTATTTTTGTATTTTAGATCACAAGCCCGCATCAAGCCCGTTTCTGTTTCTATCCTGTCGAGGGCGGAGGCGTTGACTCGGAAAACGCACAGAGTACTCGTGAGCGAGAGTAGAAGAGTAATGGGGGTGGCGGCGGCGGAGCAGCAGCACCCGTACGTGCCTCGGGATTTGCATCTGCCGGACTACGTGCCGTGCTTCTTGTCGCAGAGGGATATTCTGCTGCCCTATCTCGCCGCCTCCCTCCTCCTCGTCGCTCTCATCTGGCTCCTCTCCGGTAGCACCCTTCATCTCTCTCTCTCTCTCTCTCTCTCTCTCTCTCTCTCTCTCTCTCTCTCTGTGCAGCAGCAGCAGCAGCAGCGGATCCGAATTGCGGCTTCTTCTCTGCTGCTTCCGCCACAAAATTTCATTTCAGCTTTCCGTCGCATCAAAAGCTTTGATTTTTTTTTTTTTCCCCTCTTTTTCCAAACGCTTCATTAGATGCGGCCGCAGCTGAGACCATTTGCTCCCCTATTGATTCCTTGATGAATTTTCTCTTCCTTTTTTGAATTAATTTTTTGTTAATGTTCCCGACCGATGTCGATTTGGTCGATACGGAAGGTTTTGTTTGAAATGCTCTTTTGGATCGAACCCTTCGTTGCGATTTGTCGTGTATGCAACTAATTCTGATAATAGAAAAAATTGCTTCCGAATGCTAAATCTGTTCTCTTTGATGCAATCCCCGCAGCCTGTTTGTTGAAATGCCTGTGGAAAAAAAAAGAGAGGCTACCTTTATGTGTTCTTTTGGGATCTATTAGCTATTAGCTATATTGTCGCAGAACTAACCCTTAATGGTCTTTAGCTGATCATACTGTAAGTAGTGCTTATGAAAGCAATAAATGCCTGTTCGCTGGCTGGTTTTCTGATCCCTCTTATTGGACTCGATTGGATTGAGTTTAGGGCGTTGTTCGAAGATAACAAAGACCGATCGCTTGCTCATGTGCTGGTGGGCTTTTACGGGGCTTACTCACATTATTCTCGAGGGGTATTTTGCCTTCACTCCCGAGTTCTACAAGGAGAAAACTCCCCATTACTTGGCTGAAGTCTGTAAGCTCCTATCATACTTGCTTATTCCTGATTCAAACATCGAGATTTCGCATCGAATTGCTGGAGTGTTGAGTTCTTATCAGAATGTTTGTGATCGTGACGTAAACATCGCATTACAGGGAAGGAGTATAGCAAAGGTGACTCCAGATACGTCGGCAGGGATGCAGCAGTTGTTACTGTTGAAGGAATAACTGCTGCAATTGAGGGTCCGGCTTGCCTTCTTGCAGTGTGAGACTCTTGCCCGCTATTATTTGCATTACGCAGATTTTTTTATACTGTAGCTTTTATAGCATGTTAAGTGCCTGTTGGAAGTATGTTAAAAATGCATTGGAAGAATGAAAAGGGGGGTGGGTGGCAGAGATGGTTGATAAGAGTTTTTGGATCAAATATTTTCTCTTATGGTCCTCTTGTGATCAATTTTGCATAACTCTTGAGATATTTTCCATCTTTTGATAAACAGTGATAGTAATGCATGGCAATTGAAGTATGAGTTATCATAAGATTGCTTCATGAATTTTGTGGATGCAGCAATGTATCCTGTTCATTGAATTACAAAGTGAAAGTAATATATTTTTTATGCTCAATATGCTCATTCAATGTTCAATTGTGCCTGTTTGTTGTAGTATGTGAGAATTCGATGCATCTTGAACTAAAGAACCTGGTATATGCTGTTGAATCTGTCGATGTGTTGTAGAAACTTGTTTTCACCTAGTAACTGATCCTATAACTTAATGCAAGTTCCTTTCTTATGCTAACTGATCCGATAACTCTATGGCTTACCTTTATCTGAACTTCGCCAAATATATGAACATAGATAAAGGTTGTTGCTGAGCTGAATGTTTCTAGAATTGTACTCTTTATTTGTTAGTACATTTATTTTGCCCCATTCTTCTCCAATCTCTATCAAAAAAATATATTAGTAATTCTGAAGATTCATCTCTGACTGAAATTAGCTATCGACAGAGATAAGATTTTAATATTACAGGGCTTTTCAGTGCTTACCGTAAGATGATTTGGTTGCCAGAATTCACTATTTTGTTATCCTCTTTGCTGCAATGCTACGTATGCCTGTTAGTGGGTTTTGTTCATTAGTTAGTTGCTTGGCCAACAATTCCCTTCTATGAAACTTTGAAAGAATGTCATGTTTGACCTAGTTTTTCAAATTCTACTACCATTTCTATCCTTTATGATTTTTCCTGGATATTCAATTCAGATTATGAAATAAACTTCGTCAAATAATAGAAACAATATGTAACCTGTATTTATATATGTCTGTACGGATTGTCGGATGAATATGTGTGTTTTGTGTGCGTCTCTTATGGAATTTGTACAGCGTGTCAATTATATAGCAGTTTAACGTGCATTGAAATATTGACAGATAAATTACATGATATGCATGGCTATCTCTGAATGTGCTCATGTAAAGACAGAAATATAGTGATATAGACAATTTATCTTGCATTATTTTGTGAGTCCACATACATAATGTCTGACCTTCCTCAGAACTACATACCGTGCCTGCATTTGCGAAGCTGCAAATTGTCGACATTCTCTTTATTGTTTGCCTTCATTATTATCAGATATTAATTTATTAAATTATATAGCAGATATACATATTCCATGCAACACTTATCTCACTCGACAAAGTACTACGCATGGCTTTTTCATTATCCTAATTAGGTTTGTTTCATCCATGACAGGTTCGCAATCGCATCAAGAAAATCATACAGCTATATTCTCCAGTTTGCCATCTGTCTCGGACAGCTGTACGGGTGCTTGGTATACTTCATTACTGCATATTTAGAAGGCGACAACTTCTCGACCAGTCCATTCTACTACTGGGCCTACTACATTGGAGCAAACAGTTCGTGGGTTGTGATACCAACTCTGATCGCGATAAGGAGCTGGAAGAAGATATGTGCAGCATTTCAAGCCGAAAAGAAGATGAAGACTCGATAAGCTGTTGGATCCTTTAACAGTGTTTAGGGGATCATAAATTTCAATACTCTGTCAGGACTGCCTATTTATGATGTTAGCTGTGTGTGAAGCTGAAAATTCTGTGTTGCATTTGCTTTTGTTGCATTAATACTATATAACTAATGGAATTGTTTTCACATAGACTTTGAATTGGAGGCCTCTTGCTCTTTTCTGATAATTTTGGAGCATCCAATTAGTTTGGTTGGAAGAAATTTAGAAAATTTGCCTCAGTTTGATGGTCACTAATGGCGCAGATGTTAGTGTTTTAGCAAGATCATCACTTGCTTGAATGAATGAAAATGAATGAAGGTTCTTCTCTGCACCCAGGATTGAATTAATTGTCTGGTATAAGCCGAGAGAGCTGTGTTTGGGAATTTGGAATTGTAAGGGGTTACGAGGCACAATTACTCACCAGCTTGCTGTGTGGTCAGTTTGTTTGTGAACTTTGTTGGGATCTGTATTGCATTAGTCGTTCCACGCATCGGCGTTTAATTTTTGTTCCTAACGGGACTGAAACTTGCAGAGGGCCCAGCGTAAAAAGAAAAAAAAAAGAAAAAAAAAAGAAAAAAGAAAACAAAAACAAAAAACAAAAAACGGATCGTGGTCGGCAGGATTCGAACCTGCGCGGGCGAGCCCATATGATTTCTAGTCATACCCGATAACCACTCCGGCACGACCACTTGGATACCATTTGTATTCAAATGGAATGTTGAGTAAAAGACTACCACTCTGCTCTAAATTGTTGAAACAAAGATAAACCGCTCTCTTCAGCGAATCGATCACGAAAGTCTCGACGCCTTCCTTTACATAGTCATTAATTTTTTAAAAACAAAAAATAATTTTATATCGATTTATGCAAAGTTTTAAAATTATAGATTTTTTTCAACAAAGAAACTATTTATGGAAGTATCTTTCTAGAGCTTCAAAGCATACAAATTTATCCCTACAGGCTAGTTATTATGAGTTGACCCTTAAATTTTAATTGTTTAACTGTTATGTTCTTATAAATAAAATAGCTTTTTGCAAATTTTCGAACTCAATACTTAAAAAATCTGTGGCCCATATAGAATGATATAAATGTTAGAACAAAAACATCAAACCTAGTCAAACCAGCAGAAAAAATAAAACAACAACCAAAATGTGATCCGTTTGGTTGTTAAAGTTAGTTCGCAACCACAAAAGCCCTTAAGCCGTTTGCCACTTACTTTAGGCACGGCACGTTCGATTTTGGTTGTTAAAGTTAAAGAGCAAACAAAATCATTTAGGTGTTTTGTTGAGAGTGGGATTTGAACCCACGCCCTTTCGGACCAGAACCTTAATCTGGCGCCTTAGACCAACTCGGCCATCTCAACTTGGGTGTCCTTGGAGATAATTAATTATATATATAAATAAATAATTGTATATATAAATAAATATTAACTTTTCCAACGCTTTACACCACCTCTCTTTCAGGTCCTCTCCTCTCGCGCCCGTTCCATTCCGTTGTCAATGGCGACCCTGCGAAGAGCTCTGCTTCGACTCCCCCGAACCCTAACCCTAAATCCCGCGAGAGCTCCACAATCTCTTCCCAGGTAACATCCCCATTCCCTTGCCTCCGATCCCTCGCCCCGCGATCTCCTCCGCCTCCAATCGAATCCTTTTTCCTTTTCATTTTCTATTTCAATTACCCTTTTTTTCCTCCTTAATTTCGCTCAGAATTCATCTTGGATCGATCTCCCGCTTCTCCTCCAATGGCGGATCGCTTGACGTCGACCTCTCTAACGAAGAGAGCAAGCGCCGACTTTTTAACAGGTCTAATGTTCTATCCACGGTGATTAGATCCGGTTGCGCTTGAGCTCGTTGAAACCCTAAAGCTTGCGCTTTTTTACGTGTAGATTGCTCTATAGGAGCAGGCAACGGGGGTTTCTTGAGCTAGATTTGGTTCTGGGGAATTACGTGGAGGAGAATATCCATTCGATGGACGAGCTCCGAATCAGAGCCCTTGTTGATGTTCTTGACCTGGTAATTTAAATACAAGATTGGCTTTCACCTGCCCTTCCTTTGTTGTTACTAAGTTTTTGCGTTCTCAACGAAAATTTTGATGATTGCATCTGATGATTTGTAGTATGGTCGTATATGAGGCATAGATGAAGTTTGTTCCGTGGCATTTGCTAGGGGTTGCCTACTTTACTTTATAGTGATGTCTAGCTTTGCCTTGCATTTAAGGGACTGGCGCGATAGGTTTTTTAGGCTTAGCAGCAGTTACGTTTTGCTGCTTTTAGGTTTTGAATAGAAATTTGTCTAGTGTTGGTTTCCTTACTTGTATTGTGTTGTTCATATTCTTTTGCATGTGTTTGCGTTTCTATGTAAAATTTTTTGTGCCTGCAACTTGTGGTCACATTTAAACTACTGGTGCACAAAAGTCATCTCTGGTGGTCGATGTAACCTTCTTATTTTACTACATAGGGAGGATGAATTGATGTACCGGTTAATCCTTGATATTGCCACATTGTTACTTTCATTATAGTCTTACTAGACAGGATTAGCGTAAATCTCGTACTATTTCTCTCTTCTTGTCTTCTTACATTTTCTGTATCTCTTGTAAACTTTTTTTGGTGCGTTATTTCATTATTTCTTGAACTTATTATTTGCTCTAATTGCTTTATCTCTTCATGACATTGGGTCTTGGGAAAGACTTACGCATCTATGGGGTAGAAAAAATTCTTGTTCCTCTGGTTTTGTGGCTGATGAACTTGCAAACTGCATAAGGAATGCAAAGCTCACTGATTCACATTTCTTTATTGATAGGCTTCTACTGGTCATTTGCTGGCCACTATTTTGATGATAGATAGTGCTGTAAATTATTTACTAAACCTTGCCAGTACTCTGGATGTTACATATATCGAAAAAAAAAGAAGAAGATTGATTCAATTAGTAAATTTCATCTTACTAGATTGATTAAACAGAGAAATCTACTTTCGAAATTTGCTCTCGGAAGATAGTAGTACAAGGTAATTCTGAAGGCAAAGGGATCACATAGAGAAAGAGGAGTTAGTTGAAGAAGAAGTGAATGGAGGAAAAATCAAAAGACACTAACCTCGCATGAAAATGAAGTTCTGAAATATCTAGACTTTTTGTTAATCCATCTAGTAAAAGAATAAGATTCTTAGTTAGGAGTCAAAAGCAGATTATTGTTTTTTTTATCTTAACAAGATTCCAAATAAATAAAATCTAAGCTCATAAGCTAAAAGTGCTGTAAACAAATTCATAGGCTTCCTAGATGCTTTTTCTATCTTCAATTTAATAATAACCCCTAAAGTTTATGAAAACAGTATCAAATAAATTAGGACAATTTAATTTTTCAACAGCCAATTTTGTTCTGTGGATCTTATTCTTTAGAAACAAGACTTCTTGATATTCATTGAAGCCGGAAATATCTGTCAAATCTTCATATTTTGGTGGTAGATCTGAACATGAGACCTGGACAGCTGCTTCGAGAGTTTCAGCTCAATTGCTCTCAATTATGGTTTTTAGCCTGATATGATTGGTGAACTCTTTTGAAGGATTTTGATGATGCAAAGAATGGATAGGCATATGGCTCAGCTTACATCTATATTTGGAACAGGTTTCATGTAGAATAATCGAAAAGATCATTTTGATGATCTTCTGATGCATTAGGAGGTACAATAAGGTTGTCCAATAGGTGCTTCTTTACTGGTGATCTGATGAAATTAACTAGATGGAGTGAGTTCTCCTTTTCCATTTTATGGGAACAAAAAGGCAAATTTTTTTATGTTTTCATTTGTCTAACCACGAGTCCGTGACTTTCACATCAATAATACCTTCTTGTGTAATTGACAACATCACATAAGTTCAACTTAACTGTTTTTAGTTTAATTTACTCAGATGTCTTTATAGTTGATCAATATCTGATTGATTCCCCAGGAAAATCCAGATTTGTGGAAGTGGCTCACAGGGCAAGAGGAACCGCCAGAGCCAGTAACCTGTAATCCTGTATGTCATATGAAAACTAGCAAATGCTACTTTTCTCTTAAAATCTGATATAGTTTTCAAGTTATTAACTTTTCTTTTAATGTCGATAGATATTTACTGCTATTCGATCAAAGATTATGGAAAACCTCAACAAGCATGCAGCTCCAGAGACTCGTTCATCTCCTGGTCAACCATGGGTAAGAGGATGGGACGATAAGAGTCGGCCTTACGGGGGTCCAAAGTATGGAAACCAATGATCCTATTTCCCATTCCAAAGATCGAGCCTGTTGCAAAAAAGGTTTCTTGTATAATGTTTATAGAAAGAGTAAGAGCTATTGTGTTCAGATTAACCTTGTGACTTGCCTGTGTTCCTGGTGAATAAACTGTCGTATAACATGCTTGCAACTAATAGATTAGAGATTTTTTGAGTGTGATTTTTTTCCTTGAACTGTTATTGTTAAACTTTTGGATCAGCCGTGTAGAATAATTTCTCCATCTCTGGTTGCATGCTTCATGTCCGTCAACTATTTCTTGAATTTGTCCATTTGAAGACATCAGTTGCTGCTCAAAGGGAAAGGTATGTGCAATTGTTGTGTCTGAAACCTTTTCTTTTGCATGTTTCTTTTGGTAGTAATCTCGACTTTTATTGATAAGTAGATCATACTGATCATATTGATTTAACCTTAATATTTGAAACAATAGTTCATGTCCTAAGAAGCTTATTTTTCTGCAGCTCTGTATCCAGCTGATGATATTCAAATTTGTGCCACATGGTTTTTCATGAATATTTAAGTATCCTGTAGTAAAGAAGATGGAGAATCTCAATGAATCTGGTAATGTTCACTATCTCATTTGTTTTGAAAGCCAGTTTAACATGAATTGTTCTTTGTTGTCATGATGGATGAACTTCTCGTGAAACTTTGGCATCATTAGTGGAGTTTTTTTTTTTTTTAAAACATGCGGCATGATCCTTAGAAAAAACGTACCTAGCTTGAAGATATCACTAATCTCTGTAATAAAGTTGGCTATTAATTATGCTTTGTTCTAGCTGTGTATCTGCACTTCTGATTATCTCCTTGGAAATGTGTGATATTACTGGTTTAGCTAGGAGGGGATTATTTAAGGAAACGGAATAGTACCGAGCTGAGCTAAACCAACCTTGGCCCATTTATAATCAAGTCAAGTTAGTTTAGTTCCAAGTCTCACAACATTTCAAGTCAAGGTCTTGGTACTTGTACACAATTTGATTCAATAATTATTTGAAGAATGAACTTGGAAGGGTTTTTATCTATAAGATCTTTTACGATATCTACATAGCTAGATTTTAATATTGCATCCTATCTAATTTATCTGGCATGAGCTTTATTACTGAAACTATTTCCTCTGACCTGCGATATATTTCTTAAAGCCATTACATATTTTTAATATAGATCATCATTACTAGAAGTGTGTATGTTCTATTTATCACTTACAATTCTAGATTTTGAGATTAAATCAATCAAACATGAACCAGATGTAGTTAGCTTATGCTTGACTAGTTTATTAAACGAGTCAATAAATCCTGCTGCGGTGGGTGTTTATTAAATGAGTCAATATAACCCTGCTACGGTGGGTGTTTACACATGAAAATGGAAGCTGCTTCTGGAATTGGTACTTAAAGTTAAGATGCTAGGTCAGGCTTGAATGAACTCAGGCTCGAGTGAACTATGTGGAATCTAATACAACTCTATATCTAAATCCTTTTTTTTTTTTCCCTTTTTGTACAAGCTGTTACTAGTTTGTTGGATCCAACCTTGATAGCAGGTCCGATTGGGATAAGATATGTGGTTTTTTTGGGTCTATTTACAGCCTCGGCTCCAATTTAGTAAGTTGTCTACTTTTCTTCGTAGAACCGATTACATAGGTAGAGAGCGCAAGGAAACCTCTTTTAATTTAGTGGTTAGTGGCAGTTAAAAAAAAAAGGTGCCCAAAAAAATGCCTTCTTTCCTTATCTGAATCATCGGTGAATGGTTGTTACTCTATATTAGTTGAATCTTTGAAGCCTTAGGCATCCGATCATTGATCACATTCCAGACTTTCAAAAGAGGCATTCATTTTAAATGCTTTCCCTCGCTTCCTCTGTCTTTCTCTCTTTAAAATGTCCCAAGAGAGATTTATACTCCATTCATGTGTACTTCTCATGATGCCATATTTTAACACCCACCCATTCTTTTGTATGGTAATCACACTTAGTCTGTGTCCTAACAAAGTGACACTCGTGAAAAAAAAAAAAAATTCACACTCAAAGGTGAGCCAGTATAAATTATACAATATTTCAAATTAAGAAAAATATCGGACTCTTATAATTTTTAATCTTTTTGCAAACTAAAATAACATTATGGTAGATGATAGCTTTTATGCTTATTATTATATTATCCTTCTGTTAGAATCAAATTGTGAGTCCCTTGATTTGGTTGACATGGACCTTTCAAACTTTCGATATTGTTGATTGATCTAGAAAGACAGTATTGGATCTAATACTAAAGAGTCAAAGGGGAAAGAAAAAGAGAATGAATATTTGGAAGATAACTGATAAAGACCGCTGGTCAAAGAGAGTTGGAAAGACCTAGTAATTTAGACCATGTAGCTCTCAATGTGAATAAATTACCTATTTAGAATTTATAGGATAGATCTTTCAAAGGAATTTATAAGATTATGTTTGTCTGACATGGAATAGGAGAGATCATGACCCATGTGACTTTCTTTACAATTGATCTATTGATGTTAGTTCCATTCATCTTCCAACTAGTAAACAATTTCTGAGTCAGTTGTGAAAGCTCCCTTTTGTTGCGTAGCTCACCACCTTCAAGACTTGACAGAGAAGCAGACAGAAAAAAGGAGGGAGCGAATATTAGACTTCATGAGTTAATTGATACTTTTCACAAGGTAAGGTAAGGAAGTTGTCTGGTGGGAGTTCTTATGCATTAGTAAGAAGAAAGCAATCTAAGTAGGAATGCTGATTTTCTTGCTTTTGGGAAAGTTAAAAAATGTTAACAAATTGAAAGGTTGATCATATGATAATAGTTAAAGTAGTATAAATGACATAAAGCTTGACAAATGTCAAGTTTCAGATGCAAAGACTGATTTTGTAGAAATTAGAAAATCATGGGCCCCGTGATTATAGTAAATAATTGTGTCATGCCCAACCATTAGCAGAGAAAATCAATATGATAAAATAGCACCTCGTGGGAATGTGTCAGTCTCTGATTGGTTCCTTTCTAATATGAAGGTTGCAACAGTCAAAAAGGGTACACATGACTGACAAATAGCGTGTTAATAATGGGGAAAACTAGCTAGTTAGCTAGATTCTTTCAATCCATGTATGATTCTTTTTTGGGCTGACAAATAACATGTTAATAATGGGGGAAATTAGCTAGTTTGCTAGATTCTTTCAATCCATTGTGTTCTTCATTTTTGGCTGGTAGGTTAGTAAACTACATTGACTAGATGGGGAAGATGAAGGTCCAACCTGAAAACAACAATAAAGATAGATTACCCGTGCACATTAATCTAATCATGTATATACTCTATATAGGAAACTTCCTCGAGGTTGATGAGTTGGATTGAATAAGAACCATGCCTCTCACATCTCCCAGCTGGTCCACTCTGTTCAATCACATTGGTCCCAAAACTTTTACTAACTTTATATAATGCTCTGATGCTTTATTTGCAGCCATGTTTTTATTGGTGGGGAGCCTCTCACTACCCTTTTCTAAACTCCATTTCCTCAACTTCCATTGGTCCAAAGCATCTTTTCTTTGATGCATCCCACCAACGAAAAGATCAGGGAGAGAGCAATTAAGCAGGGACCTCTTTCATATAAAGCACCTTTTTTCTCACTATGAAATGACCCAATGAAGGATATCAAGTTGACAGGGTGGTCCCAATTGGTTTGTGATGCAATATTATTGTAGTGGATGTGTGGGTTACTGTATGTTATTGGAGGCATGGGAAAGGAATCTTTTCTTGTTTTCTGAGGATTCGCGTGTGTATGTATGTGAGAGAGAGAGAGAGAGAGAGAGAGAGAGAGAGAGAAATGAGAGAGAAAGGGGATGCCCTACACAGTACACACGCATGCACATGCACACAGACATTCAGCTTGAATCTTGGTGTTTAGTATCTCACATCTCATGTCATGACACGTGATTGAGTGGTGTTTCACTGCATTGGCCCGGGAAATAAGGCTTTGGTTTCAGTTAAATATTATGTATATATATTTCCCACGCTTTTGATTCCTTTCCATTCACCTTATGCACCACCTTTTGTCTTCCCATGTCCTAACATTTTCTTTTTCTATTTTCCTAATTTGCTTGCTTAGTCGCTGCCACTACCAATACGTCCTTTTAAATTTTAGTACAGCAGTACAATAATTGGATTGGCACAGAGAGAAATTTTAGTACTATTAATATTGGTGAAAGGAAGCGTATAATTTTTGGTCTTTATGTCCATATTTACTCTGGATAAATATGCTTAGTTGGTCGGTTGCATTTTTTTTTTATGTGGGTTGGTCCCAACGAGCAGTAATTTGAGATAAGTTCTTAGAAGCACTTCCCTTTGTTTTTTTTTTTTTTCCCCTCTTTTTTCCACTTCAAGTTTTCAGTTGTATATAGAACAAATTTGGTTAGAAGAATAGTAGTTCACAGCGATATATCATTACAAACTCTAGGTTCAATTCTTTGAAGTTAGGAGATGGTTATGTTTAAAAGTAGGTGTATCTATTATTTACATTTCTTGAACATTGTAGCCATCTTATAGTATTTAATCAAGATAAGTTTTCTTACTGAAAACTGCTGCATGTACACTCTTTATAAGGTGCATATCTTATGTACTCTTCATCCAAGGATATCCGAAATCCTTGGACAAGGATCCCTTTTGATTTGACATCCTTTTCCTCTTTTCCATTGACATCAAAATGATGCCCCACAAACGTGCATGCACACACACACACACACACAAATGCATAGTGGCCAGTGGGAGGGGATGCTATTGCCTGCAGCCCTGCACTGGAAGCATCCATACATGTGTGCACTGCTTGCCCGCTATTCCCCCATCACTTTTAATACTTCCAATTTAACAATCCACTCCTTGGGTGCACAAAAAGGTTATGATAGAAACTAAAGTTCGAGATGTGACGGAGGGTTGATGCCTTGATGGGTAGACGGTGCACGGATATACGAATGCACCGAGTTCAGGCAATGCTCTCTCCATGGGGTGAAGGGAGTTGGGATGTGGGTTTGGCATGGAGGGACCCAATTACATGGCCTTGCATGAAGCGAAATGCCTTTTTATTCTCTTTCTCAAAGCCCTTTTGCACTTGGATATCAGAGCCCTTTGTTGTTGCGTTTGTGGATGAGGAAGGAGAAAACTTTTTAATAATCCTTGCTGCAGGGCATGTGAAGCATCAAAACAAAGAAACTCATTGGCATGGTCTCTCTCATGGTAGTATCTTACCCACTGCAATAAACAAAGTCTACATTACCTTTTGTACCAGGCCTTAGCTTTTTATTCACATTAACAACAGTTGTGTAAAGAGAGATGCTTTTGAGTTCCTCTAAAATATTGTATTTATTGATTGTTAATATATTAGCAAATATATATGGTATGTTTTTATTGTGTGAACAAATAAAATATTCCACATCATGTATATCAACATATCAACAACTCATAACAGCATTACTCTATAAAAGAGACTTGTAGCATGCTGTGTCCTATCATAAATTTAGCAGTATGGGAATCCCATAGGTCCAATGATAAGCAAATCTCTTCCATTTGATATTATCATACATATGATTAGTATAACATCACTGCTTAGCTAAGACTATTCTTAGAACCAAGCAGTGCAATGAATTTTTGTGATGAGCAGTACTCAGGTTTAATCTGTAGATGCATGTTTTAGGAGAGAGGAGCTACAGGAAGAAGTTGAATGAGAGGTAGAAGGTAGAGGAAGAAATGTAAGTAGGAAGGGCAGTGATAGATAGGAAGGGCAGTGAGAGAGAAAGAACCTAAGAACAACTCTCTACTAATTAGTTAGGTCATAATTAGTTAGGTCAGGTCATCGGTGGTTTCTACTAAACAACACTAATTAAGAAGTTCTTTTTTCCCTCTCTCTCTCTCTCTCTCTCTCTCTCTCTCTCTCTCTCGGGGGTGTGAGCTACAAAAAAGAAACTATTTGAGCATTTTAACCAGTAAATAAGGGAAGCTTATGTCCCATTTATTTATTAGCTAGCCCCCTATATATCTATTTGTTTGCATTGCTTATATTCTCCTACTATGACCAAGTACCAACACTATCAGTGGTGTACGTTGTCACATCTAGCCTTTGCGATGATATCTCCATAGGCCTAACATCTATCTAACAAATTCCCTTCCAATCTCACACATCACCACCGTTTGTCACTTTGTAATTATAAACTAATCATCTGCCCTTTCTACGTGCATCATCTCTCCCCGCCCGTTAGCTCTAAGGTGCTGCTATGTGGATCTTAAGTTCTGTATCCAACCACCATGTATTGCTTCTGAGTTTCTAAAATCTATCAAACTTACACGCGGCCAATTTAGAGGAGCCCCTAAGTATTACTTTTGTCTATTTCACATTCATAATAATTATCTCCTTATGCAAACAACAATTAAAACAAGGGCGAAAATAACAACAACAAAAATGCAATAGCGGTAGTAATTAGCAAAATTACTCATAAAATTACTTTTTTTATTGAATTGATAATATTTTTATCTGTACCTGAGATAATCCATCTCAATAATGGATTCAACAATAATTGATGCTCAAGTATGCTACGTACTGGAGGTGAAGAGGCAGCACATGATCATAGGGCCGTGAGCTCGTGGCGACAACAGTTGGACTAGAGCACCTGTCATACCGCCGCTATTAGAAAAAAGAATAGTTTTTCAAATTGGAAGTTGTGAAGCGCTAAAATGTTTATTCAGCGAGAGCGTCCAGTTTAAATTTTAAAATAGCATATTCTCAAATCCCTCCTCCTCCAATTATTATTATTATTTTTTTCTCTTTTCCTCCCTCTGCTTCTCAGCTGCTGCTGCTGCTGCTGCTACAGTACTCTGCTTCTTCTTCTTCTCCGCAGCCACCTTTTCACTCTCCCGGAATCCCCGTTACCGTGCTCTGTTCTCAGCGCCGGCGGGATCGTCGCCGGAACCCTAATCTTCGCCGGCGAAGCCCAACCGGACACTTCGCTGGCAAACATGGACCTCTAGCTATCTCCGCCGCCGCCGCCGCCGCCGCCCCCCTCCTCTCCATCACCAATGGCGCCTGCGCCCGTCATCCTCCTCCTCCTCCTCCTCACTCTCTCCGTCTCCCTCTCCTCACTCCACCCTGCGGCGTCGTCGGATCCTTCATCAGCGGATGAGCTCGCCGCCCTGCTCGCCCTGAAGGGCTCCGTAACCCTCGACCCCTCCTCCCTCCTCTCCGGCTGGGACCCCTCCGCCGCCGCCCCCCGCCGCCACTGCCGGTGGCGCGGCGTCACCTGCTCCGCCGCCTCCGGCCGCGTCGCCTCCCTCAACCTCACCGGCGGCTCCCTCGCCGGAACCCTTCCCGCCGCCGTGTTCAGCCTCTCCGAGCTCCGCGCCCTCGCCCTCGCCGGAAACGCCTTCTCTGGTGAGATCCCGTCGCCGCCCATCGGCAGCCTCCGCCATCTTGAGCTCCTCGACCTCGGAAGCAACAACTTCTCTGGGAAGATCCCCGTCGAGATAAGCTTCCTCCCTTCTCTCCGCGTTCTAGATCTTTCCTACAACTCCCTCTCCGGCCTGATACCGGAAAACTTGATCGGGTCCTCGAGGATCGAATCGCTGGACCTGTCGTTCAACCGGCTCACCGGAGGGATCAAGATTGTTCCCTCTGGTTCCTGCCGATTTCTTTCCCATTTGAAGCTCTCCGGTAATCTTCTCATTGACAGCATCCCATCGGAGATCGGGAAATGCTCCAATCTCCGGGACCTGCTGCTGGACCGCAACATTCTAGAAGGTCACATACCAGCCCAACTCGGATGGCTATCGCGCCTCCGCGTCCTTGATGTCTCGCGAAATAGCCTTACCGATAGGATACCAAAGGAGCTCGGGAATTGCCGTGAGCTCTCTGTTCTTGTTCTCACTGATTTGATGGATATCGACTCTATGACTAGTAGGTCATCAATGGTTTCCAGTAGTAGTGGGGAGGAGTTTAATGCGTTTGTCGGGGCGATTCCGCCGGAGGTGGTTTCGATTTCGAGCCTTGAGATCCTTTGGGCTCCGAGAGCAAATCTTGATGGGAAACTTCCGAGTTACCGAAATAGTTCGTGTAGCTTGAGGATTCTTAATCTGGGGCAGAACTACATTAGTGGTATGATTCCCGAATGGCTCGGAATGTGCCAAAATCTCACCTTTCTCGATTTGAGCTCGAACTATCTGCAAGGTCCGGTGCCATTCTCTGTTCGATTTGGATGCATGGTTTATTTCAATGTCAGTCGGAACTCATTGTCTGGCTCTGCTATGAAATCAACAGAGAGTGGTTGTTCAAACAGTCTGTTCTCAGATGGGGAGAATATTGGGTTTTCGGTTCGGGAAGGTGTTTTGATGCAATACTATGAAAGTTTCCTTCAAAGTGCCTCGAAGGGTAACCCTTTTGGATCAATCCTGGGTGAAGATCTTGTTGTTCTGCATGATTTCAGCTGGAATGGCTTTAGCGGGTCTTTGCCATCTTTCTCCCTCGCTCTTCATAGTAACTTTTCTTATGGTTTGTTGCTCAACAACAATGCGTTTGATGGGTCGCTTTCAAGTGCCTTTTTTGGATTTTGTGATGGTGGGAGTGGATTAGCAGTTAATTTGAGTGTTAATCGGATATCCGGCATTATTGAGCCATTAACGGGCTGTTTGTTCCTTCGGAGTTTTGAAGCAGCTAATAATCAATTTAGTGGCCCAATTTCATCCAACATTAAAGGCTTGCATTTGCTCAAACACCTTGATTTGAGGTGGAACAATTTATCCGGAGAAATTCCAGTTCAAATTGGTAATTTAGCTTCTCTTACTTTTTTAGATTTGTCGAGAAATTCTCTGATAGGAAGCATCCCATCAAGCTTATCAGATGCTCCAAATCTTCAAATTCTTTTGCTTGATCACAACAGGCTCTCAGGAAATATCCCTCGGAATTTCAGTTCACTCACCCAACTTATGACACTGGATGTTTCCTTTAACAACCTCTCAGGAACTATTCCTTATCTTAGACACTCAAATGACTGCAAATTCTTCGAGGGTAATCGTTTTCTGCAGCCGTGCGTGAGTTTAAACGCCTCCTCACAATCCGAAAACCCTATTCAGGATGATGCTAAAAAATGGAATAGCCGAAAGACCAGGTTGAAGTCCTTCATAATGGCAGCAGTTGCTTCTGTCTGTATCATACTCTCTATTCTCCTAGTATTGTTTCTTGTCCTCATCTATGGAAAAAGGAAGCACGTAAAGATTGCAAGTGCAAGGAGAAAAATGGTCGTGACCTTCATGGATGCTGCTCCAGAATTAACTTATGACAACGTAGTACAAGCAACAGGCAATTTCAGTATTCAGAATTTAATAGGAACCGGAGGATTTGGGGCCACCTACAAGGCAGAGCTTGTTCCTGGTTTTTCGGTCGCAGTGAAGAGGCTTTCTATAGGTAAGTTCCAAGGCCTTCGGCAATTCGATGCTGAGATACGGACGCTAGGTAGGATTAGACACAAGAATCTCGTAACCCTCATTGGGTACCATAGAGGGGAATCTGACACGTTCTTGATCTATAATTATCTATCTGGTGGAAATCTCGAGGCATTCATACGCAACATGGCAAATAGAAAAATGAGCTGGGTAGAGATTCATAAGATAGCACTTGATGTGGCCCAAGCATTGGCGTACCTCCACTACTCTTGCATCCCCCGAATCGTCCACAGGGACATCAAGCCGAGCAACATCCTGCTTGACGAAAAGCTCAACGCTTATCTATCAGATTTTGGCTTAGCGAGGCTTCTAGAAGCTTCCGAGACTCATGCTACTACTGATGTTGCTGGGACATTTGGGTACGTTGCGCCCGAGTACGCAACCACGTGTAGAGTTTCTGATAAATCCGATGTTTATAGTTTTGGAGTTGTGCTCATGGAGTTGATGTCTGGGAAGAGGTCATTGGATCCGTCGTTCTCGCAGTATGGTAATGGGTTTACGGTTGTGGCATGGGGAAGGATGTTAGCGCAAGAGGAACGGGCAGGTGAGTTTTTTGATAGTGGATTGTGGGAGGCTGGGCCAAAGGAGAATTTGGTTGAGATGTTGAGGCTTGGGCTGTCCTGCACTGTGGAGTCCCTAACTGTTCGGCCCTCAATGAAGCATGTTGTGGCAGCATTGAAGCAATTGAAAAATTAGCTTGTAATGTCCAGGAAGAGAAGTAAAAGGTTATCAAGATGAGCTCTGGCAGAGATCTACCTTGTTCAGGTGAGAGTGTAATTCAATTAATGCCATGCATTCTTTGTAACTAAAATCTTACTATTTTGAAAAGAAAATGATTATCATCTCTATAGAAGTGTTCGCCTTGAGGATATGCCCATCTTGTAGAACATGCATTAGTGGTGTTTACAGTAGTAGAAGAATTTTGGGTTGCTGATCAAATGCTAAGATACCTTCAGAAAACAATTATACCACACTAGAGTTGGACTCGACTCGATTTCAGTTCCACCCTGGTGTAACTATCTCAAAATGTCTGGCAAATCTCTCTGAAACCTTGGGGAATCTCCCAGACATAAAATAGTGTATGCAAAATTAGCTATAATGTTATACATATACCATAGTAGATAGTTTCTCTTGCTTATACCAGTTGGCGATACCACTGTAGCAGTCTCTCTTGCTTATGCCTGTTTGTGATACTTAAATGCACTTGAGAATAAGTAATGGAATTCTGAATGGTTGATATATGTGCTTCCATATGATTTAATGTACTAACCCAACATTCATTATCTATATTTTTTCAATTATCTTTGTGTTGAACGAATTCTGATGAACCAGCTGATCTTACAGGTGCCATTGGAACAAAACACGAAAACTCAGCAACTAAGTCTTTTTGGTTCCAGTTAGCCACAAGGTAAATCTTATCAACTTGCTCCATCATTTCTTTAATTGATTATTTCATCTAACGTTGGGCTTTAGTATTTTAAAGGAGCTAGAATTTGTGGTAACAAGTCACTTTTTTTGCAGTAGCAAATAGCTCGGCCTAGTCTATTCTCTCTTGGAGGTCATTTCGTCTTCTTCTCAAGATCCTTCTTTAGTCTAACATAAAAATCTGCAACAAGTTTTGGTGCTAAATAGGATGATCCCAGGATATCAGCTAACCAGGTTCTTTTCTCAACTCTAGTTAGAATGGCAGAATCATGACTAGACTGGAAGTTTCTTTCTATTTTTCCTCCTTAGAGCTTGTAACTACAAATGATCAGTTGTGATTAATTAGATTAAACATTTACAATACCTTCTCTGTTTCATGCTTTGTTGAATTTCTTACCATTAGCAGTTAGATGTCTCTTCGGTCATTTATGGTAAACATGTAGATGCATTTCATTGTTAGTTACTATTTCCTTTGCCTGGCAATAAGAAAATACATAATGAGATAGCTCTTTAAGTAGCAACACTTTGAGAAGGCTGCTAATATAACATATTTGGAATGAGCTTATTACAGCAGTTGCCTCACCGACCTCGGCCTGTTCTTTGATAGGCTCAATCTCGTAGGCTTTCGATCTTCCATACCCACCATCAGTCCTAACTCTCCTACTCTGTTAATAACATACTGAAAACTTTTCAGTTTAGCAGTATAAATTTGATTTACTCTAAGACTTAATGTCGTACAAGGTAGTGTCAAATTCATGATTATCAAAAGAAACCGGTGAGAATCCGGCAAATATCCAATATCACTCCCACTTTATAACAACTCTTTGAGTTATTTCTGAAAAAAAAGAATATGACTGAATCACTGTAATCAACTTTGATTACACAATTTTTATACTGAAGGACTTGAAAATAGAAGGGCTTGTTTGGTTAAAATTAGTTGTAAAATTTATAACTGAAATATTCTCTTGGAATTTTGAGATATTTCTGCCATAATGACATGTAGAAGGTCATTCAACAAAAGGATAAGGTCCATGAAACTATTTCCAAGAGGCAAAAGCTATCTTAAAAGATACCATGACCAAGGTTAATATAGAAGATTATCTTCCTTGTCATGACAGTAATAAGGTACATTCAAAAGATACCACACTGAAATTGAAAAACAAGTAACATTCCGCACATAAATTTATAACATTCATAAAACTAACATCTCAGGAACAAAGTTCTCAATCCTAGAGCAGCTCTGCAGCTCCAGGTACATCTAAGCTGCAACTAATTTTTAACACACAAAAAGGAAAATTATGGGACTAAATAGAGTGCAACATTTAACTAAATTGCCTTTTTTTTTTTTCTAGTTTCCTAATCATTATAAATGATCCAACACCAGCTAACTAGGTCCCAATTTACCAAATAAAATAAATGACGACTCATAAATATCAATGTATAATGCTGGATCAACTGCAGATAAATCTACCACTCTACTTGTTCTCAAATGAACTAAAAGTCGTGCTTCCATTTGGTACCTCCACCTCAACCACCTTCTGAACCCTGTATTTGTATCTCTTTGCGAAATATAGGAAAACACAAAAGTTGATCGTACTTAGTATGGCCAACAACCAATACAAGTAATCAAACCTCCCAGTATTTATGTTTTGGGAAAGCCATGATGGGCGCCCTTCGTCCTCATTTCCAGTGATGGAATTGATAATATTGTTTAATATAGTAGCAACAAAACAGCCCAAACCACCGGCCACTGCAGCATAAGCAGAACCGACACTTCGCATGGCATCAGGAGCCTCCTGATAAAGAAATTCTAAAAGACCCACAATGGCAAACACTTCGGCTATTCCGATCAAGCAATACTGAATCAACAACCAATAGGCACTCAAATTAGGCATATGAGTGAGAAAGAGAGCCTCATAACCATTTTTGATAGCATAATTCCTTCTATACCTCTCGAAAGCCCCAGCCCATGCTACTGATAAAATAGAAACCGCAAGCCCAAGGCCCACTCTCTGAAGCTGAGATGCGCCTTGAGGGTGGCCCGTGATGCGGCGGGACAAGGGGGCGAATGTTGAATAGTATAGGGCTAAAATAAAAAAGATTGCGAGACCAGGGAAGACAGGCATGCATGTAACTGGGAGTTTGAGGTGGCCCATGTGGGTGTTCATAGTGTATGCTTGCTGCACTGAGAGAGTCAGATACTCAGTCAATATTACACTCAGCATTATTGTGCAAGCCGGTATTGGGAGAAGTTTTAGTAATATTTTAACCTCTTCGACTTGCGTTACTGTGCAAAGCCTCCATGGGCTGGGATCAGTGCCATCCTCTTTCAGCTGAAGAGCAGCCTTATCCAAACACCTACAGAACCAAATATCCTGAATCATCATCAAGTTCATATTGATGATGACCTTCTTATCATCAAAAAAACCAAACAGAGTTATATATGTGCCTGCAGAGTCATATATTTACATTTATACCGCTGAAAAATCTAAATTTTCATACATATGCCCCTTGAAAATGTGCTTCCTTACAAAGAATACATTATCTCAGGTTGGGTAATTATCAAAGTCCATGAGTTTATGGAGAAAGTTTGGTTTTGTATTCTGGCTGGTATACTCTGTGCTATTGTTAGTACAACTACCTTCGTACTCGTAAGTCATTATTAATGATAGAGCTTTCGAATCGATGATCCATACTGTGAAACATAATTAAGAGTACTTAGTTTCGAAATTAAGCTTCCAAATCGACAATCCATATCGCTTGATGGACTTTATTATAATTTTAAAAAATAACGAAATTAGTATTTAGGTATTCCAAATGCTTTACATTATGTTTAACGATCAGGTCGTCGATTCGAAAGCTTTATCATGAAAAATGACTTATGAGTACGAAAACTAAGTCATTTTCAATATTGGAGCTTCTAAATCGACGATCCATACCGTTAAACATAATTTGGAGCATTTAAATATTTTTGAAAGCGAATTTCATAATCTTTTAACATCATAAAAATTGATATTTTTAACAACCGGTATGGAGCATTTCCGAGTTAATGGTGTAGAATTGAGATCGGTTGAATTTTTAATCAAAAAAATCTATTCATTGTGTAGATCAAGATCAATAACTTTGATATTGAATTTAAAAATTCTATCCCCTATTTTTAGGAGATTGTGTACCCACTTGATCAACTTAATTATAAAATTAAAAAATAACGAATCGTCTTAGAAACACGAAGGTCTCTACACTTATTAAGTGCATAGTAATCCTACTCTATACACGCACACAAACATTGTGGGGCTTCTGTGCTTTTAAAAGCACATGAATAGTGCTTGCTTCCTAGTTTTTAACCATTGGTTGCCTAGGGTTTAGTGGGGATAGGTGGATAATAGTAGATCTAAGGACTAAAAAGTTGAAAGCACGCACTATTTATGTACTTTCGAAAGCACACAAGCCGGACTATATAAAAATTAAGCTTTCTATATGAAAATTCAGATTTTGCTTTGGTGCATTCGTCAATGTCACTAGATTATTTTGCCGGTTTGTGTATACAAAATATAAAAAACTGTTTAAACGTCTATCTTGAGTTCCCAACATAGTCGTGCACTTAAAAAGTTAAAACTGGGCAGAATAAGGCGTTCATGAACTCACATAGTAAAACATAAGAGAATCGATTAATTCATAAAGCATGCGGTACCTGAAATCATCTGTGTGGTCTATCTTCCCACTACCCTTGATGGCCGATCTATTACCAGGGACTTCATAAAGTCCAACGAAGTCGCTGCTAGAGAAAGGTACATTTCTCTTTCTAAAAGCGGCTACTAGAACCTGAGCTACTCTTGTGAGAGGGCTTCCACCTGGTAGCCTATGCCTGTACAATGGAGTGCCTATAAAGAAAACGGCATTTGAGATACCCATTGCTACGGCCAGAGAGCCAAATGCCGAACCCCATCCATGCTTCATCTGAATGTACACAACCATTGTGAAGGCCGCGATCGCTCCGATTGTAACAGAGAGGTAGAAAAAATTGAAGAATCGATCTAAGTGAGCCTTGTAGTCTCTACTCTTCTCGTCAAACTGGTCGGCTCCAAATGATGAGACGCACGGCCTTATCCCTGCCGCTCCAAAAGCTGTGATGTAAAGAACTACATATAGATATAGCATCTGCCACGGCTTTGCAGGCTCACACGCGCCCACGAGTATAGATAACTGATCACAGTCAGATTGGTTTGGTATGAAGACTCTCATAGTGGCGCATAATGTTAGTCCTGTCAAACCCTGGATAATGGGACATATGGGGTTGTTTGTGTTTAGTCAACCACATGAGATTTTGAAATGATAGAAAGCTGAGAGTTATGAAACCTTTCACGGCATTAAAATGGAGTAGGGCTTTTATCCAAAGAAGGTTCAGTCACTACCGTTAACTGTATAGCTAACACGTATATTTACACATCAAATATAGTTTTGTGTTACCTTATGACATCTATAACATTGTGAGTCAAAAGGGATATACAAAGGTAAAACACTATCCCGCCATGCAATGAAAAGGTAAAGAGATGCATGTAAATTAATGAAATTTAACATTATTCAGCGCACGATATGGAGTGAAAATAGCTGCTTATTAGTACAGCACGTATTCCCCAGTTAGTGATTCCTAGATATTCTCAGTTTCAAGAGTCAACGGTTGTGTTTCAGCTGTATGAAAGATGATAAAACTGAAATAAGGAAATCGTCAATTACTAGTCCGTGGATTTACCAGAAGATAAATAGTGGTGAATATAGCGATAGTCCAATATCTACCAAGATAAGCATCAGCCAGAAAACCGCCGAGGACAGATGAGGCCTGTGATATCCCCAGGAAGTTGTTCACTGCATTAGCCGAGCTCGCGAACGGTCGGTGCATCATGTAGAACATGAATGTAACCATATTAACCGACAGCCCAAAGTACGCCATCCTCTCTGCCATCTCATTACCTATCGACCGTCATATTCGACTTAAGAATCAATCAAACGATAAAAAAGTGTTCGACAGACTACTTCAAAATCAGCTTAGTCAAGGGGAAAGGAAGGCATGGCAGATCCAGAAGCTTATACAAATGATTAGAATGAGCTCACATAAAGAGGAGTTGATTAGGATATTAGTATTAGTATCGCAGATTAAATACCAAAACCTAGAAGGGGTACACCTTTTGAGTACTTGGAGCATGAAATAGGATAGACAAAACAATTCATCACTAAGAAAGAATTACTGAACCACCCTAGGATGAAACTATAACTTAGATGCAAGCGTAGATAATTAGCTATATTAGCATGTGCAGTTTTCTAAAGTAGCTGAGAACATGCTTTTTGTTTAGACCAGTTTTAGTCTTGATGTTTACTAGAATTGCGGAAACTAACTGCGAATTTTTTGTCATGCAGAGACTGAAACAGGGGTTCACAAACCAAAGATGAAGAAAGCGGCGACCCAGCCGCCGGTCTTGGAGAGATCTTCGATGGGCCTGCCCCTGATGTTCACGGGCGTCGTCCCGCCGGCCATGTAGTACTCCCCGCCGATCGCCTTGGGGAACCGCCGCTCATCGCTCTCCGCAAAGTGGATCCCCAGCTTCTTCCTCTGAATATAATCCAAAACCGACCTCTCCGGAGTGCTCTCCTCCGGCGACCGGATCTCCTTCGACTCCATCTATCAAACGTTCACCTGATTTTGGCCCAATCTTCTTCTCCGAGAGCAAATACCCCTTCAAGCTCAAAAAAGCTCCAATTTTCCGAAAAAGACCAAAGGAACAGTAAGAAGCCAAAGCAGCAGCATTCCCTTGAATCCAAGTAAAGGGCAAAATGCCAAAGACGAGACCTTTCCCAGGAAATGTAGTAATGGGGAGGAGGGAAGAGGGAGTGAGTCGTAGTAGGAGTAGCAGCAGTAGTAGTAGTAGTAGTAGTAATGCATGATGGGGATGTGATGGGGGGGGGTTTGTGGGGGCAATAAAAGCATTGCCCACCCAACTGCATTTTTGGCGTTGCTACGTTCGCACAATTTTGGGTTTTGGCACATTTAATACGTGGGGACAGGTAGGTGAAATGGAGGAGGAAGAGGGAGAGGGGAGCGTGTAAATATAACAATAAATATACAATAAATGGGGGGAATTGATAGTGAGATTCGCTTTTTTATTATTATTATTATCATCATCATCATCATTATTATTATTATTATGAATATAAATATATAATAAGAAACAATAATCTACTATCCACTGCTACTCACAAAGTTGGGTATTTTACTACAATAATCTGACACGTGCATCTCAATGATGTGTTGTGACCAAACTATCCTTTATTTACACCTTTCTTACTCTCACAAAGTTGGATATTTTAGTACTATTCCATCCAATCTTCTTCTTCTTCGTTTTTTTTGTCCTTCCAAAGAGCTGTTATTGTCCAAACCTGGTCTATGCATAATTCAAAAGATACATATATTTCTATTCATAATTTTTGTGCCATCTAACATAATATACAATGTAGTTTCTTTTTCCCCTTGTACCGTTAATTTTGTAAGCTACTTAAGATCTAAATAATTTATTTTCACCAACCATCTATATTTATTTTCAATATAAAAATATATGTACTTACAAAATTAAAATTACGTATATTAGCAATTGAACAAAAAAAAAAAATTATTATACAAAACACAATGCTACGCAGGGATTACCTAGATTATTGTATAAAAATAAATAAATAATAACGAGATGGTAAAATTACCGCCCACATTACCTGCCTTTGAGTTTGGTCACTTCCGGTGAGCTTACCGCGCAGACAACATCCTCTCATTTGCCGCTAATTTACGGCCGAGGGTGATGTCCCTATGTATAGAGAAACTACCATTGTATCTATCCTATTTTTGTATCCTCGTGATGTATATGTACTACTTGGACCGTGAACTACCGTTGTGATACTTCTCTTTTGTCGAGATTTTGGGATTGTACACTCTTTGTCCTTTTGTTGATATATATCGACTTGTACATTGCTCTGATATCAGGATAGGACTTCCTTTGTTTTACTTTCTATCGATTTGTTGCTTGTAGACGCCTTATATACTGCAGGTGTATGACGGATCTGTGCACGTGCCGAATATGCTTCCGCTGGTACCCGGGCGTGACAGATTATAGTGGTATCATCTTTGGCGTAAAAAAAATTGAGGTCATGAATACCGGGTGGTGACCGCACCGCGAAAGTGTGCTACTGCGGTAACCGCACCGCCCCCTCCCGCACAGTAGCGGTTATTTGTGTATGGACACCGCCGGTGACATCACCGCATTTACAGCGTAGCCCAATTCGCCCCCAAAATATTTTTTTGGTGGGTTGTTGCCCAAAAAAATTTGGGGTCACCACTACCGAGCGGTGAGTGTACCCCGTGAGTAGTACGGCGGGATTTGCTGCATTGTTGGGCGCTTAATTCGGTCCGTACATAATGAATTTACGCGTTATATATATATATATATATATATATATATATATATATGAGGATAAAGAATTTTAAAAGAATTATTTTCTAGATGGAAAAAAAATTCATACACGTTAATTTTTTTTTTTTCAAAAAAATAACTAATTAAAAACAAATCAGATTTGAAAAATAGAATGGTTTAAAAATAGAGTTATCGAATCAATAATTTGTTTAAATTCAAATAATAAATTCAAAATTAAATTTACATTCTGAGTTTGATTCATAACTCTAAATATAAATTCAAAAGATTAATTTCAGTTTTGGAATCAAATCAAATTTTAAAATTTTGAGTATACATAAAAAAAAAAAAATTGTATGTTGGGGAACATATATAAAAGATATTTACGATAGTAACTGAGTTTAAAATATGCTTAGAAACAAATCAAATTTATAAATAAATCAATTGAAAACTAGTCTCATGCCATCAATACCCATTTAAAATTTTAAACTTAAAATCTAAATTCAAACTCTGAAATTCATATTTACATTTAATTTAACTTGTAAATGCGACGAGAGCGGTGGCCCTCATCATGCGCACGAAGTGAATAAGTTTCGTATTTGATAGGGTTCGTAATTAATTATTAGTCTATTAGTGCATAGCTACTATATTTTCAAAAATATAAAAGAGCTGCTGTTTCCGATTTATTGATCTTTTTTTGAGAGACAGGTAGAACGCTACCCGCTTCGTTTATTTCATTAAGAAATAAACTTAGCTGGAAATGTGAATCAACTAGGATTCGAACTTAGGACCTCTGGTACCAACTACCAAGCCATTCACCACTTGCTCTAGGGACGGTCGGTCGATTTATTGATCTTTGGATTAAGGATTATATGGTTATGATGATAGTGGTCTCCTCTAAAGTTGAGTGATTCTCTAAGACTTAGTGATCTCCACAGAATGATTAATATAATAATTATATTAATCTCAAGATTAGAAATAGTGAAAGGAATTAATCCATAGGTCAAAAAATTGAAAGTATCAACTTTTTTGTGCTTTCCAAAGTATATTAGCTCTGCTCCGCTCTAGTTTATTATTACTAGTATCGGTATCTTAATTTAGGAGGAAAAGATCTGAGCTCTCTAATCACGCGTCCTTGCGTTCAAGGACGCAAATTAATTTCTCCACCGACGACGACGGAGAAAGGAGGAAGTAAGACGCTGACAGACGGCTTCGAGTACCGTCTGCATGTTCACAAGCAACAGTCTTCTAATGAAACAAACACGACTGGCGATAGTCTTCTGACAAAGACAAAGCGGTGACCGAAGAAGTGTCTGTCTGCCCCGCCAAACCCTATAAATGACCCAAATAAACTCGTTTGAATCCGGTTCGAGCTCGCTTCGACTCGGATCTATAAAGCGAGGCATGTGGGTTTCTGGTCCGAAGCCGTACCTGGACGAAAAAAAGGGTTCGATAAAGTCTCAGGCCCATCCATCACTGCTTTAGGTAAAGTTGTCCCTCCCTCCCTCGTCTTTATTGTAGCTCCAGCAATAATAACCAACAATAATAATTTATTCGATACATGAATGATAGTAATAAGTATTCATTAGTGATCCACCAACCAGGATTCCCCATGAAATGGTTGGTCCCGTTCGCCGAACGGTGTCGAATATTCCAAGAATTGGACTCTCCAACGGCGTGTTTGCTTCGTCGAAAATGAAAACAAGAGTAATTTTCAACCGTAAATGCTCACATTTATTATTTGGTCCATCGTAACTTCACTTTCGGTACAAATTCAAACTTTCTAATAAAAATATCGTACAAAAAAGATTTAAACGAAACATAAAATATTAACAATGAATAACTTCAGCTGCCAAACAAACAACAGAACTGAAAGAACTTTATTTTCACAGCTACGAAAAAAAAAAAAAGAAAGCCGAAAGAAAACCAATTTTCACTTGAATCTAATTCACTCGGAAGAAAAACGCCCAGTGACTAATTTGCCGCACCTACTTATAAATATAGTTAAATGCAATAGGTTATTTATTCAACATGCATGTAAAACAATTGTGAACTTCTGAAGGCAACTCTAAATCATCAAAACGGATGCATGCAGAAAAGAGTCTCTCTCAAACTGGGGTTTTAAGTGGACAGAGATGGACGGAGAGTGCTGTTCTTTTACCGCAAAGAAAGCATCACAGAACAATCAAGCGATGCCACATAGTACAGAAGTCAGAAGAAGCTTAAAACTCCCATGGATGTAATTTTGCAACTTGACATGCCATTAATACACTTGGCATGTCACCGGCGCAAGATGCGGATTCACTGTGACTCATATGGTTACTGAATACCCTCTAAAAGGGATTCAATTGGATAATTACTCGAAGAAAACCAACAGCTGCCAAAAACCAAGAGGAAAAATGAAAAAGAAAGACTGACTCTGCAAACTGGACACTTTTCGACCTCCGGTTTATCAATTATAAGAGCGTATAGAAAAGCAGTTCGCAATCGTCTTGAGCAAAATTTAAAGGTATAATAAATAAGCATTTTCCAGCCAAAAATTCAAGGAAAAAAAAAATTATATCACTTCCAAACTCACCATATTATAGTGCTCAGAGCTCTGTTCTTCTTGGTAGTCATAATATTGGAACATCCAACTTCGTCTTCATTTAAATATCCCAGAAATATGTAGAATTTCGAGGGTGATATCCAATCCCAAATGAAAAGGAACCCTGATGGACTGACCACAAATTATGGCATCAAAAAGTCCATTTGCACCATTATTTCAAGCACCGAGGGATCCCGCCTTCTCGGCAACCTCAATGAACCATTCTACGATATTAGCTGCAACATAAAAGAAAAGAAGAACACTATATTAAATTGAGGCACTAGAATATTGCATATAAAGACATAATACCATATGCTCCATCTAAAATTTGGCCGTCCCGCTAATAATGTTAAGTACTAACATAAAAAAAGACCATTCCAAATCGGGAAAAGAAATTGCAGGAAAGAACAAACGTGACAACCTCTCTCTTGCCTTCATCTGAGAAGTCCCTCCAAATCTGAGTTTACTGATTTGCCATCGAGAAGGGTTTAAAAGCATCCCCTAGCTTTGACTGACAGAGAGTGTAGACATCAGGCTTTAAGATCTTAAGGAAGGCTTTCTTGAGGTTAAGCTTCAACATTATATCTAGAACCCGAATGCAAAATCGCCGCACTTCTTTGCGCCTCGATTGCTTCTCTGGCCAATTCGTAAGAAGCTCTCCGATCAACTCGCAAATGGCCGGTAAGTGCCTCTTCAACAAATTCAATGCACTCAGGCCATCTGTTTCTTGCTCCCCTTTGCTGCTCGGGACAACGCATCTTATTATGCAGTCTAACAGATCAAGGGCTTCGACCCGTCGGAATTCGTATTTGGCACTCCCACATTTTTCCAAAAGGAACCCAAAAATCTCAACTCCAATCCAAGGATACCTCCGAATGGCCTCTTTCAAAAACCCTATCTTTAGTCGGGAATTCTTATTATTGAAGTAGTCAACCAATGTATTTCGGAATATATCCACAACTCTTTCCAATTCAGGTTTGGGGAAGTTTCTTGCATCTATGATCTTCAGTACCCAAAAAGTTGAATTTTGTGCCAAAGAAGCGACAGCCTTGAACCGCGAATGGGATGCTGACCACACACTCTTTCCCAGAAGGGCTTCAAGAGTAGAAAGGTCGACGCTATCATCTTTAGGATAGTCCTTAGCTTTGAATATCTTTTTTTGTATTATTCCGCCTATCCGTTGTTGAAGTTGCTTGCTACCATTGCCCACATGTGAATCCACGAAAGCTTTAATTAAGGAAGAGCACACAGTCAACACCTGAGTCTTGCCTGTTCCAAATTAAAAAAAAAAAGGTTTATGAATTTATGAAGTTAATTAAAACATAAAATACAAATCTAGAAGTACAAATTTGTAGATAACCAGAAAAGAGGGGAAAAAAGAAACATATTAGTTAAAATAAACAGCATAGCAAAGGCTTTTATCTTAGAGACGAAGTTTGTCAGAGATGACAGCTTCTTGTCCTTAAGGCTGCGTTTGGTTGGAGAACTAAATTTTGGAGAACAACTTTTGTTGTTCCCGAGAACAAGGAATATTCTGGTACAAGATAGAACAATTGTAAATTTATGTTTGGATGCATTCAAGGATATTCTAGAGGATATCCTTAATAGCATTTGGATAAAAGTCTAGAACAACGTCTAAATATATTTTTAAAAATAAAATAATTAATTTATATTAGTATATTTTATATAAAATTATTTATAAAATTATTTCATATAGTAATTTATAATATAATATTTTATGTAAGAATCTAATTTAAAATAATATATTTTATTTTATTATATATAATAATTTATTTTATGTAATAATTTATTTTATATAATTTATTCATAATATATTAATGAATAAAGTATAATACTAACAATATCCCTATATTTTTAATTAATAATTAGTATAAATTTCAATACAAATAAAAAAAAATATATAATTAAATATTAAAGTATAAATGATAAAGTTTAATAAAATAAAAAATATATCAAATTTAATTAACTTATATAATATAATAAAATTTAAGTATAAATATATTGTCATAAAAATAATATTTATATTAATATATGTATTATTTATTAAATTTGAGCATTTATTTAATTTATTTGAAATTAATTAAAATAAAGTATAAAAAAAATAAAATGGCATAAAAAGAAAAAAAGAGACAAAAAAAACAAGTTCCGGCTTGTTCTCCATTTCATGGATTGTTCTGGAGAACAATCTTAACGGGTTGTTCTCGGAACAACCCGTTAAGCCCGGAACAACCGGGTTGTTCCATTTTGCATTGCGTTTGGGGGGACAACGAGGGATATCCCGCCTTGTTCTGGGATATACTTCCAACCAAACGCAGCCTAAAGTTATCCAGCTAACCAAGGATATCCTCGATTAAAGTAAATTATGAATCACCTCCTAATGAGTAGTAAGAATGCTAATTAGTAAGCGTCGTGATTGCATGGATCACTGCATTAAGTAGTAAAAAAGTATGTCTGTTATCATTACAAAATAACTAGAAACAAAAGGGTAGCACAAATCTAAAGGTTAGCTAGAATGGTGGTTCTCACAGTCATTGTAGAATAACTCATTTGACCAGAAAGTACGGAGAAACCATCTTAAGATTCGCTTTTAGTATGCTACATTCTGCAGAATTAGTATAAGTTACCCCTTTTTGTCTCCTGACCGATAGCATCCAAGCAATCATCAAAAAAAGAACGGTAACAGAGGTGTTAATGACATCTCAAAGCTACCTGGATTCTTGTGCAGGTAAATTTCCAGTAATGTAAGAACGCGAAGCTTGAAAGGCATCAACTGGGAGTAGAAACTCTCATTCCCAGAAATTTTGCGCTCCTTGAATAACCGTCCAAGGTGAGGCTCAATATTAAACATGGCATCATCATCCATAGCATCTGAATCATCAGAACCATCAATATCTCCATCATTTTCAGTCCTAACTTCTGGTTCAATTTTCTCCGAATCAACTTCATCGTTTTTGTTCACCTCCTCGTCCATATCATCAGCACCCGACTTCCTCTCAGACTCATCGGCATGATCATCATCACTACCGCCAAAATCACTTTCGTTAGCGTCTTCCATATCGATGAAATCGTCGTCTTCATCGTCCTCATCAGTATCACTCCCAGCTGCCTTGGACCTGCGGGGTTTCAGATCTTTCCTCACAATTTTCAGCATTTGAATAAGTCCTGGTTCTGTTATTTCATCACAAAAGAGTCCAAAAACCTGGGCAAGGAAAACAGATGTCTCAAAATGAACTTACCATATTGGCCATTTCTACAATACAAAAATAAGCCTCTTGGCATAAAAATTTTACAGGGGATAATGCACAGATACTCCCCATACGTAGGCGATACATGTTATTAAGTCCCCAAACTTTTCACTTAAACAATAGGTATTGAACTGCTACATTTATGTTTATCTGGAACAAGGAACAGGGATAAAACAATCGTTTAAGGTAAAAGGTCACGTGCTATAAACATGAGCCAACTAGAATTGGATGTCAAACAAAGTCAAGAATGCAACTGCAAACTGAAGGAAAATTGAAGGGACCGATTTGCTTAACTCAAAGGTACAGAAACTAAACCTAAGGATGGCAAAAATGCAGGCACTGTGAACGCAGTTAGCCAAATACATACAACAATTATAATTTTACCATAAGAAAAGTACTGTTAATCAAAATGAGCATGAAAGTTTTCCTGTTTCTCTACAATATAAAAACAAAAAGAACTTCATTTACGAAAAGAGAACTTTGAGGCATCATATGCCCCTAATTGAATTTTTTAACTTGCCTGTTCGATAGCATAACAAGTAGGGCCAGATGTATGAGGCAAGAGAGAACAAAAGGTATCTAAAAGCACGTCCATAAACTTGGGTGCATCATTCCCATTATATTCATCCTCTTCTGACGAGTCGCCAAGAGCAGCAGCAGGGAAAGCCTTTTTGCAGCATATGACAAGATCAATTGCAGCCTCAAAGAACTTGTCTGGTCGAAGAAGCACTTGCAGCAACAACTGGATAAGGAGATAACGGAATGCGTGCATTTTATTCGCATCCGGTCCAATCTTAATTTTTCTTTCCTGTCATTCGAACAAATAGTGTAATTAGTTACGTATCACACAAGTAATGAATATTTCGAGCATTATGAAAACTAAGCTTTATCTGCGAAAATCATGACAAACATCAAGTTCTATAGCACTCCTAATTGTTTTAGGATTCCCCACCAAACATTTCCGTTCGCCCTAAGGGTGTAATGTGGGCCGTGCCAAGAAAGCATGGACCACATTCATTCATGCTTAACTGGTCAAGATGCCAGTCCGGCACGACGTATATACCTACCCATCCCATGCTGTGGTTGGCCAGTTTTTCCCACACCTTTTCTTCCTTTATTATCTGTCATATGATGCCGCAAGTATTTCTAAGGGCCAAAAGCAACGTAATTTTCTGCTAAAAGGAAGAAGAGTAGACCCATGTCCATCCAGACTTCCATTCTCAAATTCTAGCAGACTAGCACATAGGTTGATTTTAGAGAACACATATGCACATGCATGCATGAATTTATTCGCACATACATGTATGCATTCAAAGAACGGGAGGATGAGAGCGTTATGCTACTCCACTGCATGTACTCACATCTTATTGTCAGCATCAGATTTGAAAGTTGCATGGATATTGTGGCATACAAATTTTCTCCAAATGCAACATTTAAAATGTAATGAGTTGACGCAATACAGTTTTAAACTTAATTTTTGCCGGACGACTTGAAGGTATTATGCTAGACATAGGGCTCATAACCTGGTTCGTCGATCGAACTAACATAAATTACTTTGAGCACCTAGAATAATAAGACAAAAATTAGATATTGTGCATAGCAGGAAGACAAGCGCAACGAAATACAGATTTAGCAGGCACTCGGTAACATAACTTTATGGCCTTTTCAATCACATCATGTGCTACGGTTAGCTGAGTAAATAACTCCTTTATGAAAGAGAATACTAGATGTCCATTCACAATTTACAGTTCTACAAGGCACCACTTGTTCTTTCATCTTAGAGTAGATCATGAATATGTTGATAGACTGCAAACAGGTAAAACAACAATTTTCTCTGAACAAAATTCAGATGATACAGTATTACAGTGGTTATCACAGAAGTGTACAGGAAGAAATATACCTCATGGAAAAGCCTGGATTCCATGGCAAGTATCTCCTTAAAAGCTTTTTCATCGTCATTGCTCAGTGTCCTATACAGTGAGACTGAAGGAATGCTGCACAGCGTTTTGAGGAAACACATAAAGTAAGACCCTAAATCATTGCACTCTATTCCTTTCAGATAAATTAAGCTTTCCCCTTTCTGTGCATCTTCCAATAATAACTGAAGCTGTTGTATGCACAACCTACATAAAGAGCTTGAAATGGCTGCTTTCGGCCATTTAAACTTCTCTTGCAACTCAAACGATGTCACTTCAGTCCCTAAAGATGCAGAGAACAAACCCTGGACTGCCAAAAATTTCATTATTTCCGTCTGCACCCGAAATTTCTCTTCTACAAATTTTACTTTTACACTATCTGGTAAAGACATTAAATCTGATTTTGTTACTTCTTCAGCATCCTTTAAAGACTTTACAACTGTATCAAGACTTAGATTTTTCAAAACACGAGGCATGGTATCAATTATCCAATTCTGCAAAAATTCTGAATTTGAAGTTCCTTGGGATGGAGGATCCTTTTCCTCTATTGAGCCCACCTCGGAATTTTCATCAGTTGTCTGACTCTGATCGGATGGTTCATCTGCAAAGGGCCCTTCATCTACAAACAAAGAGATCAATTTATGCACGAAAAGCATGCAGCCTGATCCAGTATTAAACTTGGCAACCAACTGTTTAACTGTTTGTGTTTTTGTAATGCTATCGAATTTTCCGTTGCTGTACTTTCGAAAGGATAAAACAGCAGCAGCTCGTCGCTCGTCGTCATCACCCACTATATTTAGTAATTCCATCAGAAAATGCTGACCAGCATTATATAACTCGGATTTCTCATGTGTTAAGACGTCCATAAGACAGTGGACGAGTTTACTAGAAAGGGCGATTTCGATGCACGATGGAGGTAACCTTGGAAGGAGAATTAGTAAAATATTAAGTGCCAGATGTTTCCTATCATGAGATGAGAGGAGCAATGATTCATCAATTACAACCTCGCAGAAAGAATGGATGTTGCTGCTGATGTTCTCAGATAAGCTGCTTTTCTTGCTTTTTTTGTGCTTTTTGTCACAGCTTAGCGGCACAGAAGCATCTAGTGGAAAAGCTGTTTCTGGAGTTAGCATATTTATCACCAAAGGCCAAAGGCTGTGTAGACGTGGCAAACAGAAGATTGATTCCTACCGAACCAGAGTATAAATTAGTGATGATATTTAATAACTGAAGACAGCTGGACTAGTCAGATATTCCAAATCAAATGCGAATGTGCATCTCAATTTTTCTAATTATCCTAATATTTTACTCCAGCTTGAAACTTTTCAACAACAAAGAAGTAATAATAGCTTTTACATGAAATCACTGCTGCAGCTTCTCAGCTGTAGCATAAGCAAAAACTTCAAATCGTAGCTTTGGCTTTTCGGGACCTAAAGCTTTGATTAATTTCCCACCACACAAAAAAGCTCCAAAGAAGCTATTTATCAGCCAAACATCCAGTTTTCAAAAGCTTCTGCATACTGGAGTAGAAAAACTGTTACGGAATCCGGGCCAAACAGGCTCCAGGTTCTACAGAGAAGTAATCTCTTAAGCTTATAAAGCATGCTGCCTATATATCAAATTCAAAATATTACCTTGAAACAAGGGGCAATAGATAATAGATGGTCCCGTGTAAAAAATTTGTCAGGACTAAACGGTGCTGGGAGGAGCTTCCCAAACATTTCACTATCTGTATTGAGTCTCTCTTGCAACTTTAAAGCCAGAAAGAGTGCATCAGGGTCTCCAACTTCACTGGCATTTTCGAACCACTCATGCATGCCAGGAGCTTTAAGGACTTCAGTTGGCAAAGCTTCGTCTGGTAACTGCAAAAACTAGTAGAAACGCTCATGAGCTCTATTGTACAATATGCATGCAGAAAAGAATTTATAATGTGGAAATGATGCAATCTAATGATAGCTCGATCAGAAGCCAAAGAACCCGTGCATACTTGCAGAAAAAGAGCCTAAACAAGTAAAAAGGACAACCTCTGCGAAAGAAATTAAGCCAACAGTAAATACTATTAAAACAGATCATCTCACGAGCCGCTGTTGATATAGCCACAAACATGAATTTACTCAAACCCTAGGTTCATGCAAAGAGGAAATCAAGCAGAAGTCCAACACATAATAATCACGCAGCATCAGCTGATAAAGGCATAGTCAGAAATACGCTACAGGATAGCATTACATTCATTTTGGTGCGTTTAACAATTAAGCATGTTGATTCATAGGGCAGAATGACATAACAATGAGATGAATGACACATACCTTCTCGACCATATCCAAAATGACTGAAACGGCTGGCTCACTTAAGTAGCGTTTCTTTCCCGCAAGTGCAATGACATCACTCACGAAATTCTTGACAACCTGCGTGCTGTTATCTGAAATCCACTCTGCAGCAATTCGACCAGATCTAGCAAGCGATCCATAAGCAAAAAGGCGGCCCAAAAGGTTATCTTTAGCATCCTGGCAGAAGCAACAGAGGACTAAATTTTTAATTACACCGACAGACGAAACAGCGAAGCACTAGCTTGCAAAACAAGAATAGACTAGCGATTTACCTGACGCTTCATTGAAGACGAAACTTCTAACATTTCTACTATCAACTTCATCAAAACCTCCACCTTGATCACAGGGAATGTTCCGGCTACTAATGTTAATCCCAAAGCAAACCCTTGTCTCGCGCACTGTAAATAAAAGCCAATTAAAGATGGTGAAAAGGATAGCCATTTAATTTCAATCGTCACTAGGGATTTCACTTCCGACATGGCACCGAGTACAGAAGCATTGATATGGCATACACTGACACATCAAAACATGATTCTCACGGACTCAACGCAGCAATAAAAACACAGACATATTATATGTCGGAGAAACGGAGTTTTACTCGATGGTAGGGACTAGGAGGAAGATAGATGTTTCGAAGATGCATATAATTTTAAGAGGTTAAGGCCGTACCTCTCTGGAAGAGGAGACTCCGCGAATAAGGCGCCGAATCGCATATCTCAAAGAGGGGGAGCAGTTCTCCAATCCATCGTCCTTCTTCTCGGCCTCGAGCTGCACCGCCCCGTCTTCCGCCAGCTTCTTCTTGCCCCCGAACTTGTCGTAGGCCTCCTGGACCTCGCGGAGCTCCTTAGCCAAAGCCTCGGCCGCGGAGACCCTAACCGACGCATCGGACGACGCCAAATCCCTAAATACGATCACACGAAGCGCCGGGAGATCGGTGGTCGGGGCGACCGCGGGGGTAGGGGGGCGCTGGGGAGGCTTCCTAGGGTTTGATTGTTCCTCGATCTCGAGGGCGAGGCGGTTCCTTTCCTTGTCCCACTCCTTCCGCAGCTTCCTCCGCTGCACCTTCATCGCCTTCGCTTTGATCGACCTCCGACGCGTCGCCGCAGCGGCGGCGGCGCCGTTCTCGCCCTCCACCAACCTCGCAGCTTTCGCCGCGCCGCCCGAGCCGTCTTCGACGGCGCTCGAGGGTCTCTTCTTACCGGCCATTAGAGGCGGCGCAGGAGCTTCGGAAATTTGCTTCACTTCGCTTCGATAGAGAGAGAGACAGAGAGAGAGATGGTGGAGTAGGCGCGAACGATCGAGAGAGAGCGGGGACGGAGGGGACGAAACAGGAGAAGGAGACTAGGGTTTTTTAAGTGCAAACAAACGGTAGTATCATTTTGTATTTTATTAATATTTTACATAATATTATTTTATATATCGTTAAAATTAATTAATTAACTTCGTATTATTTTCCCGGTTTGGGTCGGGCCCCCCACAGCACGGGCCTTCCATGTTCACGGCCTACAGTGATCGGACCGGGCAACACGTTGGACTTTTCGGGATTCAGATCTATGGCATATTGGGCCGAACAAGAACGGCCCATCAGGCCGGGCCAAGATTACAAGAAACAAACAAAAGCGAGAGAGAGAGGGAAAGGAGGCCCAATAAGGAAACCAACAAAAAAAAAAAAAAAAAAAAAAAAGAGAGAGAGAGAGAGAGAGAGAGAGAGAGAGAGAGAGGGGTTAGCGACCACGTACGAGATGGATGATCCCATTCCCGGCGACGCAGCGGCGGCGGTGGGGGTGTTCCCTGCGTTCAAGTGGGAGGGGCTCCGGGGGCAAGAAGGCGCGGCGGCGCCGGCGCCGCAGAATCATCATCATCAGCAGCAGCAGCAGCAGCATCCTCCGGCGAGGATGGGGGAGTCGTCGACGGAGGAGGGGGGTGTTGGCGGGGAATTAGGAGGAGGAGGGGAGAGATGGTTCGGCGAGCTGGGGAGGTGGTGGAGGGAGGGGTGCGGGTACGCGCGACGGTGGCGGATACCGGGGAGCTAGGGTTCACGCGAGCACCCTGCTGGCATGACGGAATCCCGGAGCTCGACGACAAATGATGGCGCCCTCGCCCGACCTCTTTACCGCGCGACCTCCTCTCCTCGCGCGAAGCGATACGGCCTGAAGGCCGGCCCTTCGGCGCCGGCGCCGGCAGGCATCCACTCGCACCTGCGGCAGCACCGTCCTCATCCACCATCACCACACCACTTCAACCCAACTCCTCCATCGCTCTTGTTCCTCTCCCTCCTCGATTGTCTCCTCCTGCTCCCACCTGCCCTCCTCCTATGCCTCCTCCTCCTCTCTCTCCTCACCGACTTTGTGCACACCACCACCCACGCACCCTGCGCGACATTTCTAACCCTGGTGCGTGAACCGGCGCCGTCGACGCGCTCTCCAGGAAGGTACGATCGCGCACGCATGCTACTCTTTGCAGTTCTGCCGTGTGTTCGTGCGCTTCGACATCGAGCGCCGGAGCTCGACTGTCGCTGCGCACGCTACGCCGGAGAGAGAGCTCGACTCGACCGTGCTCACTCTTAATTATTTTTTGGGGTATGTTTATATAATATATTATATTATATTATATTATATATGATGTAGTTCATTTAATTATTTTGTTCTTCTATATTGTTATATTATTACGTTCCGTACACAAAGCTCGCGAGTAGCGACAAACGGGCGCATAGCCTCGGCAGAAAGAAGGGATACGACCGCAGGTCTTTTTGACTGCTACAAGCTAGACTTCTCCACTTTTCCCATGCAGCTGAGCTTTTCTTTTTCTCGTTTTTCTAATGCTAATTTTGTTTTTTTTTTTCTAATAAAAAAAATATCATAATATATATAATATAATATATATATTATGGATTGGTCATGCTATGGCAGGGTTGTCGAGAGGAGCGGGTGCAGCTGCAGCAGCATCCAGCAGAGTCAGCAGCAGCAGCAGAGCAGTCGAGGGAGCGGCGGGAGCGTCGGCGGACCACACCGCCGAAGCCTTGGTCGGCCGGGGGCAAGAAGAGGGCCGCCCCGGCCGCGCCGCGCCGCGCGCCGCTGCCTGCGTTCGGCTCCGGGGCCAATGCACAGAAGGCAGCTGCTCGAAGACAAAGCGCAAGAGAAGTCCGCAAGGAAACTACGCAGAACACGGTACTGCGGAGAAGAACACCTGATTATATATTCTAGCTATAATTAAACCTTATATTGTATATATATTTGTATATATAGTGCTTAATTTTAAGTTTTTTCATGGTACGTAATTTTGTTGTGCAGGTCTCGAGGAGGAGGAGGAAGAGATGGAGGAGGAGGAGGTGAAGGGGAGGAGAGAGTGGAGAGCATGGTGGTGCGGGGTATTGGAGATTAGAGGCGTTCGTGGTGACGGAGCCCGGGGAGGTGGCGCGGGCGAAGAAGAACGGGCTGGACTACCTCTTCCACCTCTACGAGCAGTGCCGCCTCTTCCTCCTCCAGGTCCAGTCCCTCGCCAAGGAGCACGGCCACAAGTGCCCCACCAAGGTATATATATATATATATTAATATTAATTTCGTACGTGTGTGCGCGCGCGTGTATAATCTATATATATATATATATATATATATATATCATATCATGCATGCTGCTGCTGCAGCATGCTAATTAGCTGCTACTAATAATTCCGTATACGCAAATATATATTATATGCATGCTTACACCACCCCCCACACACACCAACACGCACGTGCACCGCCTAGCTAGCTAAGTGCATTCATTCGTTCATCCGTTCCTTCGTCAAATAAAATAAATAAATAAATAATGAGAATCAGCTACCTCCAGATGGGCATATCGCAACTAGCCACGCGTCCCTATGCTGCTATCTACAGTTCTTTCTAAAATAAATCAATAATAATATAATATGAAAATAATAATTAAAAAAAGACGCACGTACCACCACAAAAAAAAAAGAGAAAAGTACAGGGTCCACATAGTAAAACTGTGATAGAACAGGGACCATCATTTTCCTAATATTTAATTTAATTTAATTGAGATTGGAGGGAGTTGCGAGGCGACGTACTCGTTGCTAGCTAGCGCCGGAGTGGAGTCTGGGTGCATGACTGGGTGGGGTGATGATAGATAGAAAGATGGATAGATGGATGGATAGATGGACAGAAAAGCCTGCGTACGGACGTGTGCGCGTCGGGCGGAAGAAGTGGCCGACGTGTCGGAGAGCGATTGGACGGAAAGCTGTGGGTGGCTTTGAGGGGGGGGGAGGCAGCCGTGAGTTGTCTTGTCGGGGCCTGACAATTGCATTTTCTCGGGGACGCCCCGCTGTTGGGCGGCCGCCACGTGTCCACGGAAGTGACCCGGGCCCCACGCGCGCGCTCCCGAATGAGTGCGCAGCGGATCTCCGAGACGGAGCACTGTTGCTGCATCAAGATTCGCACTAAGTCACAGTGTAAGTGTCGCCTGTGAATCCACAGCGTTGACCGCGCGGCCGATGTTTTTTGCATTGTGTGGTTTTCTTTAAAACGTACCCTGGAATGATTATTAGAAAATTTTTGTTCAGTTTGGAGCAAAGCTCAAGTTAGAGGATATCCAGAACAATAACAATTAAGATGCATGCATGCAAAAGTAATTTAGCGTCTTTAAGCCTCCGTTTGGTTCGAAGTTAAGGAAAAAGTAGCTATTCCAGAGATAGGGTTAAATTCAGGGTTAAAGCGGGATTAAAATTTTTTTGTGTTTGGTTGGGGGTTGGAATTAGTTTAGAATAATGAAAAATAGTGTTTGGTTGGAGTAGGTGGGATAAGAAGATAATGATTGATAAAGAAGAATAATGATTGATTGGAATAAGTGGGATAAGAAGATAATGATTGATAAAGAAGGATAATAATTGGTTGGAGTAGGTGAGATAAGAAAGATAATGATTAATAAAAATAGTAAAATTATTAAAATAGCCTCACTGTAATTATTTAAAATAAATATTTTATTTATTGTTTTAAATATTCTATGTTTTGAGAGCCGTGCGGGGAGAGGGCGGGTGGGGTTTACTAACCCCACCCCAAACTGGGTTTATCTGATAAAATCTGACGATTTTATCAGATAAACCCAAACTCGATTTTATCAGATAAACCCAAACTCGATTTTATCAGATAAACCCAGTTTGGGGAAATGCTTGCGTTTGGGGATTAAATGGGGGTTAAGGGGTTATTCCACCCCCTAACCCCCAACCAAACGCAAGCTAAATATTCCAGCTGAGCTGAGTGTGGTAGGATTGGTACCTCGAGTCGAGTTCTAGTTATGTGTGGAATCATTTGTGTTTGGGGATGCAGGTGACAAACCAAGTGTTCCGGTACGCGAAAAAGGTCGGGGCGAGCTACATCAACAAGCCAAAGATGCGGCATTACGTGCACTGCTACGCCCTCCACTGCCTTGACGAGGAGGCGTCGAACGCCCTGCGGAGAGCCTTCAAGGAGCGCGGGGAGAACGTCGGGGCGTGGCGGCAGGCCTGCTACAATCCGCTGGTCGCCATCTCCGCGCGCCACGGATGGGACATCGACGCCGTCTTCAACGCCCACCCCCGCCTCTCCATTTGGTACGTCCCCACCAAGCTCCGCCAGCTCTGCCACCTCGCCCGCAGCAATGCTGCTGCTGCAGCATCAGGACTCCCGCCGCCGCCGGCGCTGTTCTAGATGGTGTTCAAGGAGATTTAGGGTTTCTCCTGGGGTTTGCTGGACTTGGATTAGATGTTAGGTCCTTTGTGTACTCCTCTGGATCCAACAATGAGAAAGCTTTATGATGTATTACTTAACTGAATGCAGAACCAGGAACTTGGTTTAAGTACTATATACACAAGCTTTGGTTATTCTAGATCTTGCTTTAGGGACAAGGATGGTTACTACTTAATCAATTTGTCGACTCTCCGCTGAAATTTGTAGGTATGGGATGTGGTGCAAAAGTTTCTCTAAATTCATAAAAACCTTATTTATGAAATAATCCCCACCAAAAGCCCCTTATGCGCTGGCAAAATCAAAACTACGTTGAAGATGATACTCCCTGGATTATAACATTGGCAACACATTGTCCAAAAATAACTACCAACAAACATGGTTCTCCTAAATACATTACAAGAAACAAGCAAGAAAATCATTGGAAAGAAAGGTGTATCATTGAAGACCAGATCAAAGTGGAAGCATCAAGATCATCAAAACCTACCCGTAAACACTGCCCTAATTTTCTTCAGAAAGAATTCTAGAGTTCGCAAATTAATCAGTGATCTTGAAATTCCCCTCAAATGCTTGGATTCTATCATATATCACATCAAGCTCTCAACACCCCTTAAGTTACTTTTGAGGTTTGGGCATCAAGATATGTGATTCAATGCATTCAGAGCATGTCAATGTTGCAGAACTTACAACTATGTAATCAATATATGATAACACCGAGCTTAAAATCAGACATCAAACTACATAGACATCAACAGGTAGCTCCTTGCTAAAGAAGGACGGCGACCAAACAGCTATAAAAAGGACAATATTATTAGAACATGAATGCCGAATCAAAGGTTGCAAATGCACTCAATATTCGAAGACACAAAGCTGAATTACTCCTACGCAGATATGAATGATGTAAATCACTAGAGTTGCATATTAAAGTACAAGTATGTCGAAGAATCACATCAAGAGACTCAACACAAAATCTTACAAAGAAAAGTAAGGTGAGCCGCTACTAATAAAGAGATTCTACTGTCCCTTCTGATGTTCTGCATTGAGTCTCTCCTATTTTTTTTTAAAAAAAAAACATCTCAGTGAGGAAATAGCTCACCTTATATTAAATGTTTACGATAACTCTCTTCATTCCTCATCTGCGGGTTCCTCATCTGTGTGGGAGACGGCATGTGTTGGGTACCTCCACATCACGTCGGCCCACGTACTTTGCCCGTCCGTGACCTCCTTGACAACTGAAGCAACCTCTTCGATGTCTACACGGATCTGCTCCTTGCTGTCCCGATCACGGATCGTCACACTCGTTGTGGAATCCACAGTGATAGCCAAGGGAACACCAATCTCATCCGTCCTAGCATACCGTTTACCTATTGAAGTACCTGAAAAGTAGTCCAAACAAGAGTGATAAAGATAGTTGAAACCATAATCCATTCAAGGTATTCAATTGGGTCTATGGTGGGAGGAAGAACACAAGCAAAGCCAAAACCAAGAAATAGGTGCTTAATGTAGGTTAACTTGTACAGCGGCATGTCTAAGTGAACAAATCTTATATATTGCATTTGCTAACTCTGACTACAGTAAATTAGATATGTAGCCTCAACAAAGTAGCTTGGCGGTCGACTTGAGAACCAAAATAAAAAAATTATGCTAACGAAAAAGCAGCAGGAAACAAGATTATCAAACAATGAAGACTAGTAAAATACCAGCAAATCAACCCAGTTTATCAACCACCCTAAACAATTTGTTTCACACTAGCATAAAACTTTATGTAGGTTAAAGTACGATATATTATTAATATGTACTTTTCTGGGATTGCCATACACACCAAAATCATTTAACATCTATATTAAGACAAACAGAACTGGTGCAAAAGGATGCACTTAATTAGCCTGTTATTTATGTTTCTCTAACATACCTGTAATGTCAATAATATGTGATATACCAGCTGTTGTCAACGCTTTCGAAATCTTTTTGGCAACAACATCAAACTTCTCAATTTTCACCAACGGAAAGACCGTGCATTTAATGGGAGCAACAAGTGGAGGGAATCTGAATACATTCAACTGCTCATCCTCTGCCTTGCTTGGCCGTTGGTAGAAACAGTGTTCAAAAAGGCAGTATATTATTCTCCCAATGCCAAAAGATGGTTCAATTACAGAAGGTGTAAAAACCCTTTGGTGTTCCTTTTTCTTCTCCATTGAAATAGATACCATGTTTTTCTTTATGGTGACACTTTTGTTGAGAGTGCAGACATGGAATTCAACCTCCCCTTTGGACTCCAAAGCGACTTTCATTTCCAAAGCTTCAGTTTCCTTCATGGCCTGTAAAGCCGTGATAAGTTACAAGAGAAACAACAAAGCAATTAGAGAAATACTGAGTTCCCAGAAGTAGATTTTGAGAAGAAATAGTTGCTTACTTCGAATGCTTCAATCACCATCTTCTGGTTGCCTTTAAATGCTAGTCCCAGCTCCTTCTTTGACGGGGTTATAACCAATTTCTGCAATCAGTGATGCCAAGATATAAACACGTTGACAGAAACAAAGATCTGTCATCAACAAAAGAGATGGCAAACTAACTAATAGAAGCGCTTTCAGACTCCCAAAGGATGATAAAGTACAACAAGCATGGCACAATGCTGCGGGGAAAAAAATGATGATATGTTGAAAATATGGTACAATGTTTCACGGACATAGCATCTCAAGAAGATGGAACAAAGGAGAAAAAATAGACAAAAAGATACTCACCTCAACCTCTCTAGGTTCTGGAAACTTCTCATGCGCAACAAGTGGTACACCACTTTTTTCCTGTTAAAGAACATTAGTGACTTAAATTAGTAGACAACATTATGCGTCTCATTGAAAGGAATGAGATAATCTCGAATATATAACAAGCAATCCTTCTCCACTGTATTCGAGAACTAAAAGAGGATTGCAAACAACAAAATTACAAGGAGAACTAACAGATTTATGTAGACATGCAATATGCAGCAGAATATATATATAAGAAAACTCAAGATGGTAGATTGATCGTCCTTAGCCCAAAGCTTAGCCAGAAAAGAAAGGTATATTGGCCAACTAGCTATGGATCAATTGCAACTGTGTACATAATCAATCTCGAAAGTCCAATAGTAACGCATACCGAGTGAGCCCGTAGGTCGTATGCGGACCTATCAGCAATACCAACACACTCAATCCAGCCATACGAGCACTCAATTTCCGCATCCCAGCAATCAGCAGCATAATGAGCCATCTCATTTGGTAGATGTTGCCGGAAGCGCAGACGGTCCTTGTCAATTCCAAGTTGAGTCAAGAAAAGGTAAACCCTTCCAATAAAGTAGCCAAGAGTTTCATTGTTGATGGTTCCCTGTCAATGGTTATAGTAAGCAGGCAAACTTTAATAGGCAAAAAGAGACATCCAATAAATACCCCCCATAAAAATTATCAATTGCTGTATATACAAATATCCCTGCAAAATTGGAATTTTCTTACATGCCAGTCAAAAAATCAATTTCTTATTTATGTACCCTTGTTCTTACAATAATGCCCCCCTTTTAAAAAACCTTTTCTGATATGAAACCAACTTAGTCTCATGGATCAGATGAACCTCATGTTAAGATAAAAATACTCATGCAAGAAACAGCACTTTCGAGGGGCATATATGAACATTCAGATTGTATAGGGGTTATTAAGTACACAGATAAGTATATGATTCTGCAAGGATACATAAATAATTAACTGGTTGCAAACATCAATGCATGAGGCATATGAGTTCAGTATCAAATGTGGCCAGAAAATGAAATAAATCAGCTTAAGACAACAAACCTTAGAGACAGCTTCTCCAAGTTTTTTCTTTACGGCAGATTTCCCTGTGAGTTGCTCCTCCCTTGGGAACATCAAGAATTCCAAATCAGCAACATCACCAAACTTTGGGTGAGATTTATCTTCGGGGTCAACAAAGTGCTCAATCTCAGCCAGAGTGAATTCACGGACCCTCAAGAGACCTTGACGGGGTGATATCTGATAACCAAACAAGATGCAGTTTGTTTACAGCAGGTACAGTCTAACCAGAGATGCGACAAGTCAGTAAAATAACACATTGCCGCATGTAATGAGAATTAACAAAATGTTCGGACTTCTAGAAACAGAAACCTGAATGGACAATCCGATATCAATTGACCTAAACTAAAAAGGATGTTTCCTTATGACTATAGATTGAAATTTGAAGCAGCAAGACACAACACTGAGGCGATCCAAACTAGTGCTCTACGAAAAACTGAAGGTGAATAGCACACCAAAATGAAATAGATAACTCATTTCAATGTTCTTCTGATAAAGAATCACAAAAGATGAGGCACTCCAACTACCGATCTCACCTCTTGAGGAAGATGTAAGAAACACAAGTTACAACTAGGTTCGCAAGACAAGAAAAAACCTGTATCTAATATCCATCAGAAATAGAACTATTAGCATCCATCAGCATGCGTAGTTACAACAGCCCTATTTAATAAGATAAAGCACCATTCTTTAAACACAATGGCACAAATCAAATTAACAAGAAAAGCATTTCACAGGATTGAAGGACTCAAACCTCATTCCTAAACGCCTGACCGATCTGCGCAGCTGCGAACGGAAGTTTGTTACCATTGTAGTAATACAAGTCTTTAAAGTTCACAAAGATTCCCTGCGCTGTCTCCGGTCTCATATATCTATAACCAACGAAGACATATTACGACCAAATTTAAGATAAACTAAATGAATGCAACTTAAAAGCTCAATATCCTCACCCAGGACTCAAACCCGACGGACCAATGGACGTCTGGAACATAAGATTAAAAGGGTAGGGATCCGACAGCGGGTTCTTAGTGTCGGGAGCAGTAATCCCGTACTCCTTTATCTTCGCGCCCATCTCCTCAGGGGAGAGATCATCCAACACGGCGAGAACGTGCTGAAACTCTGCCGCCTTCTCCGGCGGCAGCAATGCCGCGTCCTTCTCGAGCTTCTCCTTGCAGAAGTCCTTGATCAAGTGGTCGGCCCGATAGCACGTGCCGGTCTTCTCATCCTTAACCATCAAGTCCGTGAACTTGTCCACATGGCCGGAGGCCTTCAAGACGACCTCCGGCGTAACGCAGGGGCAGTCCACCTCCAGCATTCCCTCCTCCAACACAAAATGCTGAGGCACAAACAATGCAGTGCAGCAGTAGAGTGGGAATTTTACTCGTCAGTCACTATCTTAACAACAAAATAAGCTCCATCTCCAATTATGGTAATTTTGCTACCGAATTCGCTACCTTAATAATGCAAGCTAGCAAATGCTCGGGAAGGAATTTCTTACTCCGTATTAGATAAAAAGGGGGCAAAAACCTACTTGGGAGATGGAGGTGGCCGCTTAATTGTTGGTTCCGAATCAAAGTTGCGAACACGGTGCAGTAGCAAACATAAAATTCAAGCATAATTTAGTGAAGAGAACGATTAGTAACTGAGAATCGTCGTCGCCGTTGCCCTGGCCTGTTTAGGTGAAGATCGAGATGGTGAATGAATTACCTGGCGCCAGAAGGCGAGGACGTTGGACTTGACGGCGCAGCCGGGGGGGCCGTAGTCGAAGAGGCCGGCGACGCCGCGGTAGATCTTGAAGGAGGGGATGTAGAAGAGCCGCCGCTCCAGGGTGTTCACCACGGCCTGCCGGAGCGCCTCGCGCCCCGCCACCGCCGCGGCGGCGGAGGACTGGATCTGGCGGGAGAGGGCGGCGGCCTCGAGCTTCAGGGCCTTGAGTGCGTCCACGGCGGCGTCGATCTCCGCCCTGCCGGCGCCCGCCCGGGCCTTCAGGGCGCGCACCGCGTCGCCCTGCGCGTCCACCGCGGCCTGCTTCTCCGCAAGCGCCTCGCGGAGGGACACCGAAGAGGCGGAGGCGGAGGCGGAGGCGGAGGCGGAGGAATCCATCCCTTCTGCTGCTCCGGCGGCGGCGGCGGCGGCGGCGGAGGAGAAGGGGAGGAGGAGGAGGGTTTTAGAAGGGGATCGGGGTTTGGGAACGAGGGAGGAGGAGAAAAGGAGGAGCGCGAGGCGCATGAAGGATTGGGAGGGGAAGTGGAATGGCCGAATGGGAACGGGGGAGGAGAGTAGGAGTACGTGGCGCGACGTGAAGATGCCTATAACTCGTGTATTTTCCCTTACCAAGTGGGGACAAGGGGATCGGAGGGTAAGTTGATCCGACCCGGATTCCAAGTGATCCGAGCTTTCGAACTCCGAATCTCCGATCGGATCCAACCTAATTAGCCCACCCGCTGAGCAAGTGAGCATAATGTTGACGTTAATTCTTAAAGTTATGTAAAATTAGATTCCTTGTTGACTTGTTGTGTCCTTTTTGTGTCGCTTGAAATTTTGAGCTCTCCTAAGGCTATCTACTTCGTGCCAACTTGACCAATAGCTCAGTTAGCCCACATGTAGCTCGTTTATACCAGTTTACCCCCCCCCCTCTCCTCTCTCTTCCCCCCTTTTTTTTCTTTAAAAAATATAAATTCAACTAAAAATATAATACAATTATACTCCGAACTTCAAATCTCAATACCAACTATCAAATTTTTAACCACCTATATTCGATACGATTAACCACTTTACCGCTTGTTAAAAAGCATAACACCAATATTTGGTTACAAGTTCGACTTTCCGTAGCAATCTAACGACAAAATATCGCTCAAACTTCAATTTGTGACAATCATTTCACTCACTAAATCATTACATATGTAGGAACTGACTAAGCAAAAAGTAAACCACAAGATCAGCAAAAATTGGCCCAAACCGTACTTCTACAGAAAGAAGGGCTTAGAATAAGATTTCCTTCATGAAAAAGAAAAAAAAAAAAAAAAGAAAGTCGATCGATACAACAGCACGAGAATTGGAATTCATTCACAAATTCCCTGAGACGAATTTTTCTCTGTAGGGAAAAGTACTTGTTCGCTTTCTCAAAGGGAGAGGAAAATGGTAAAATTGACACAGCCTAAACAAGGTAAAGAATAGAGGGGACCTGTAGAGACCAGTACTAGCATATACATACGGTTAGAAGGAAGGGAAGGGCGAGCCACCGAAAGCAAAATGAAACAATGGAGGAAATATGACACATCTGCTATAATTTCGATGAGCTAAAAACGGAGGGGAAAAAATATATAGATATATCAATTTAGCGGCTGAACATCTCTCGTCCTCATGTAACTCATGAACTGTCCCGGCAACTCAGCGAGAAGTGATTGAACCACCGACATCTCTCCATCTGCAAGTGAAGAAACTGGTATCCTTAGTTAATTTTCTCTATCAAATTTACAATCTTTCAACTTTGAAATCATTTTCCAATTTGATATGTAGTAAGAAGTGACACTTGCATTGAAAAAAACCACTTTGAGCAAAGGATGCGAAAAGTAGGATGCATGTACATACGCTGTACATCCCGTAAAGGAACAAACTGCACTATATCTCGTGATGCAACCCGTCCGGTTGAACTTTCAAGTCTCTCTCCTTTGTCTGCGTCTAGAATCTGCGACAGCAAAATAGCACGATCAGAACCCAGGCTTTCAATAAAGAAGAGCTTTCTTGCCGCGCTAGTTAGTTCTTGAAACTTCTACTAGAGTGGTAAAAAGAAACAGCGAGTATAATCTCACATACCTCCATTTCTTTGAAATCAGCCCCACCAACTCCAACAATGAGGATCGACAAAGGTAGATCGGACGCCTTGACTAAAGCATCTTTAGTTTCTTGAAGATCTGTTATCACCCCATCCTGGACCGAAGTTTTGTTGGTACGTAAATTAGCAACTGCATGTTTAAGAATAGAGACGAGTACTCAGGTTAGTACAAGAGTTACCGTGACTATTAACAGTACAAAGTACTTTTGTCGTCCGCTAGTGAAGGATCGGCTTGCAATCGATGCAGCAGTGTTGATTACTGGGCCAAAAAGGGTAGGGCCCGCCAGTGACACATTGTAGAGGGCACTGATATATGCAGACATTATACCTTGAATCCCCTCAACCTAAGATCAATCAGATATGGTCAGATTTTTTACAAACTTGATTGAGCCTAGAAGATAAGTAGAACCACACGATAAAGAAGAAAGACTAAAATATTCTTTATTCTTAAAACAATGAAGACCAGAAAAAAGTAGACCAAATTTCCTCCCAAAATCAGATGGATTAATTTTCTCTTTTGAAATAAATAAATAAATGCCAATTGAATCACGCCTCATTGATCTGTAAATTGTAATAACATAATGAAAAGAAAAGAACCTCAGGTTGGTAGGTGCTTCCATTCAAGTTAAAACAATGAGAGACTGGACCGTCGATCGGTCTTGCTCCAAAACCCCAGGCAGGAAATCGTTTATCCGAGTCATAAAATTGCAAGACGTCTCCAACTTCTAATATTGCCTGCAAAAAAATAAAAAAATAAATCAAGTTGCAGGTTATACATCACTTGTGCAGAACTGCAGCTAACTACACTCTGACGAAAGAAATGCATCAAACAATTCCTCACTCTCTGATATGCATTCGGCCGACCTGTGGGATCAATGTAATGCAAGGAATCTGGGAGGCGTGGATTTCCATTTGAAGCTAGCAAACAACAAAGATCTCTGTTAACATGAATACATGATTATAAAAAATAAGGATATATTAGTTTGTCAAATATGAAAGTAATGTAAAACTCACTAAATTGGAGAAGCATACCTGTGAAGTCTACGGCAACCATGAAATTCATTTCAAATCCACCAGCAATATAATCAAGGAAGGTCTGCTGCTTGCTCTCAGTGAATTTCTCCACATATATCTGACTCGTCAAAACCTATAAGCAAGAGAAAAAACTTGTATCAACAAAAAAAAAAGGAAGAAAACTTTGATCATATTCTGCAAAGGAGTGTTCAACTTACAGCATTCCTGATTGTTACCTTATTATGATGATCATGCCCAACACCAGTGGGGAAAAACAAATTCTCACCACACTGACTATGATGAAGGCTTTCCAACTGCGCCAACGATTTCACCACTTTGCTGTCAAATAACATGGAAATAATTCAGAGAAAAGGAGGAAAAACACTTGGATTAACAAGAAGCCATAAATGCAACAAGCCATTACCCAATCAAATCATGTTTGCCATTGCTATTGAAGTTAAAGCACTCTATATTTAGAGGGTTTTCCTGTAATGTGACAGTTGATTGTTAGACAAGTAATTAAATCAGACCCTTCAACAGTTAGATAAATGTCAAATAAGCTAGTCCGTAGTGGTTGGCACAGCTATATTACTGCAGGGATGTTCTATTTTCAGATCCTGGATGGTCTGCGAAATTTGGCGGAGGTGATCTTTGCAAAATGGTTGGCAGTGATCCAACCTCCATTTCAGCAGACAACGGAGAAAAAGAGAAAAGAAAAGAATGGTCGTGCCTTGCTTCCAATTTGTTGGAGATTCATAACCATCGGCTTCCATAAAGGATTTAGGTCGTTTTTCCTTACTTCTGTCTTGCAAACTGGAATGGCTACACCACTCTCCGTTATCTTCGATATAAGTAAGAAAGGATCCTGAATTGAAGACAATTCAGCATCAGTACAATTCTTTGCTTTCTGTAAATATTTCTCAATAAAAGAAGACAGAAATTTACGCTTTTTGAGAAGAGGTCCTTATTTTCTAAATCCACACAGCGGAAAACCATCTCCACCATGGTTTTTGAACCAACACACTCTTCTGCATGAACAGTCAATGTGCCAAACTTTTTAGGATGTGGTCCTTGCTGCTCCCTATGGTCAAGATTTAGAGTCAACAATCCAGTTGGTCTAGTAACAACCTGCACAAGAACCAAAAACAGCTAATATTTTTGAGAAATAAGCAGCACAAAGTGAAACATACAATACAAGAATAACTTAACGGAAGTCACAAATAGTTATTACAAAGCAATGATGAACTTTCCGATACTGTAAAATAATTATCTTTACATTATGCAGAAAATAGAAGAGCAGGAGTCGCCAAAACTACATAGATTAAGCAAGAAAATTAGTCTAAGCCATAAGCCATAGGATTAGTCGCCTAAACCTGTATACATTGCTTCACAAAACAATGCAGATGATTCCTCAGATAAGTAGTTAGTCAATCTATGCCAATATATAGGTGTATAACACACAATGTTCTACTTCCTACTTCATGTTCCAACCTACTAAACAGAGGTTAGATGACACAATGGGGTGTTGTATGCTTTACTTTTCCAAAGAAAAATAATATAAAACAGCCAATATTTTTGCAAGTTAACAATAATTTGTAGATTTCAGATTTTATATGTTAATAACAAGCTTTGGCTGGTATGACAAGTGAAAAGTGCATCTAGTAATATCTAGACCCAAGAAATCCAGGTCTAGGATGGGCAAAGCTTCGGCCGTTTTAAATTTGCCCAATAGGGCCCAACCCAAACTGGAAATTTCTTGTAGCTAATTTAAGCCCAAGCTCAGTCCAAATTGATTGGGCAATTGATGCCATGGAGAGAGAAAATCTCAGGCAACTCAAAAAAAAAAAAAATGGTCCGGATTTTCTTGGGCATCCCAGCCTGGCCCTGTGAACCTCATTAGGCTTAACCAAATCAACACTTAATCAGGCCGCACAGACCGGGTCAGGCTGGTCAGGTCAAATTTTCTCAGGTCTGCTTACATCCTTGCAAGACACAGAATATAATGATAAACTTGGATAACACAAATACCCATAATGCAGATGTTTGAGAACTAATTGCACATGAACTTAAAGCAAGTCACTTCAATTGTAAACTTCACCAACGTGATTTATGTATGATACCTCAGATAGAAGACATTGAGCTTCTCCAAGAAATTGTTGTTCCTCCAACTTAAGCATCTGCATGGCGTGAATTTTTTAACAATTATTATTGTACATTGACTTAAAAAACAGCAAAAGCCATAGGAAACTTGCGCTTTGTAAAATAATCATAAGGTATAAAAATTGCTTGATACTATACCATAAAATAAAATGTAGAGCAATGCAGAAAAACTCAAATTGCTATCAAACTGTCAGCAAGAAACCTAAAATGATAGAGACCTAAAATGCATGTATCCAATTTGCACCAAACTTTCCTCGGTAGAACTGTCTCAGGAGGTTTTTAACAAAGAAACCTAGAATTGGAAAGAAATTCTATTTTTACAAAATTTTCGGAAAATGGATATGCAGAACATAGTAAAGTAATTAGATGCTAGGCAACCAGCCAAATGACCAATAGGCAATATTCATGAAATTTCAGTAAAATACTTCACCAATCAAACAGTGCAACAGGCTGCAGCCCTGCTAGACAGCCCTACACCAAAAAGGTAAGGGTTACTAGTCGATGAATACCATTAACCGACTGATCTACTGGTATCTGCCTCTGAGGAAGAACAAGTTTTTCTGGAAGCTTTTCTACATAAGGGTTCCGCTTGTCTGATGTTTCTCAGTAAAGGATCGCTGCATGGATATTATATTTGTTATCAGGAAAGAAGTCTACAAGATTAGAGACCTTTCTTTTTATTTCTTTCTCACAGCCCATAGGACTATAGGAGTCCAAATCTCTGTTTATTATCTGAGATGATGCATATTCAGTAAATTATTGTCAGCAGCTATAACAACAAAATCAAAGAACAACTAACCATTTAACTTCAAAATCAGCAATATTCAAATAAAAAAAACAATATGGAAATATGAAAAATAAAATAGACAGATATCGAATTACCTTCTCTGGCACATTATGAAACTGTGAATCAACATCATATACCTGAAACCTGTGACATACAGTAAATTTACAGATAACGATGAAAATGTAATTAATACAATAAAGGAAAAAAAAAATAGTAGTAATGATGCTTAAAAGAAGGAGCGTCTACACTGTTAAAAACAGTCCTTAGATGTCGATAGTGTAGAAGCTTACACCAATGGCTGAGTAACCTCAAATTGATAATTCACAGTGATCTTCGTAATCCATGAAGGATTCAGTGAATTCAATATTACTTCTGAGCGACCAATCTCTTCAAGAGTTCCATCTCTTCTCTTTGCAAAAATGACGGCCATAGGGTCACTCTACAAAAATAAATCTGGATCATAAGTGAAATACATGCGCATAATTGTATTACTGGCAATTGATAGCAATTGAAAAACACTAAAGATGGTTATATTACCGGTAATTAAATGTAAATAGGAGAAACTAAATATATAACAATAATTGATAGCAACAAGAGATATCATTATAAAGAACTTGATAATTCCACAATTAAATAAAAATAACTCAACCAGAAAATCATATAATTCTTCATACTTCACAATTAGCAAGGGAACAATTGATGTCGATTCCATGTACTCGTGGATGCCAATTGTAACAAGACAAACTAGAAATAAGTTGTGAGGAAACTATGTACCAGCAAAAGGATAGAGAAAATTAGAAAAGATAGAACATGTAAGAACAAAGAAAAGGATGCATGCATGTATGACAACCAAGTCAAATAGATCGATAACCTTGTAATACAAGTTGGAGTATAAAGCTTTGTACTAATTGCAAGATAGAAATCACTCGGCAAAGAAAAGAAATTATACCTTTGAAAAGACGTCTTGATCAAGCAAGTTCGCTGCAGATAGCGATAGCTGTACAGGATAATATGCAAGTCAGTATCAATATAGCTGAGCATTAACATTTCACTAGCACATCCTAACTAAGCCAGAGAACTAAGTTTCAAACAAAATTTAGTAGCAGTACTTCAGGATGAAGCTCTTGGGCATCTCTTCTGAGCAATACAGTGTTAGAGGTGACACAAAAAGTGCCATGCCATTTCTAGACAGTGGGGTCCAAACTAAAATCCAGTGACTATCTACCCTAGTTTTTAGCTATATAGCAATTTTATCGACCATAACACATCACATGAAATGTTGAAAGCCAGTTAAATTCAGAAGATATAGTTTGGAATACATGACACGAGAAATGTCTGTAAAGAATTAGATAGCAACTAAATTAAGTATGACATGCAACAAGGCTTTGTCTCATAATTCCAAAAACCATTTCTATTACTTCAAAATTTGCTCCTCTCTCAATTGGCTAGCTTTTTTACTTCATCATTCACTGAAAAATCAAATACTTTGCCGGATACAATCTGCATAAAAGAATTCAATTCTCACGATCAGAAACAAATGAAACGATCTTGACATACAGTTCGCTCTATCTTCAGTAGCTCAGTAAGCATCTACAGTCACGATTCCTTCCACACACTCCGAAACCACATTTTCTCAAGTAATAAACCATCAAATACACTACAAACGCGATGTAAATGCTAACAAAAATCTAGGGTTTTGTCAGAGTTCCGAGATCAGAGAACCTCACCTCGATCTGGGAGAAGGGAACCCCGCGCGACCTGAGGAAGTGCTCGACGGCGTCGGCGGCGCCACCGCCGAAGCCACCGTCGTGGAAGGAGACGGCGCCGCCGCCGCCGATCCCTACGGGACCGTCGTTGGAGCAGCAGTTCCCCATTTCCGCGTCGATCGGGATCAAAAGCGATCGCGAGCGACGGAGATCGCGAGAAGAGGCGGCGGCGGAGGAGATCTACAGGCGTCGGCCGAGGCGGCGGCGGCGGCGGCGGCGGAGAGGGGAGAGGGGAGAGGGGAGGAGCATCGAGAGGAGGGTGAAAGAGGAGGGAAAGCGCGTAGAAGAAGACGAAGAGTGGGGGAGGAGAAAACAGAGACTAGTGTTGGATTAGTGTAGAACTGAAATGACGGTTTTGCTCTCGTGCGTCCCTCGCACTTTGCGCCGTGGATCCGGGGTAAATTCGGGAAAAGGGGAATGAGAGGGGCGTTATGGTTGGGGAAGTGTGGTCGCGGTCACGGGCATTGGTTTGTTTCCTATAACAGGTAAAATACATGCATAGTCCCTGACATATCACAATATTGCATTTTCGTTCTTAAGGTTTAGTAAAAATATAATTTTAGTTCTTCATCAATTTACCTCAAAGAGAATTAGCAGACCCTTCCAAGATAAAAGTCGATTGACTAGAGACTAAAATGAAATAGTTGTCCACGGATGTCAACTCTTTCCTCTAATAATGAGAATAAAAACATAATTTATGTAAAAGTTAGAAACAAAGTATTTATAGATATCAAGTATGGAGTATCCGAAGTTATTCATACATTTTTACTGAATTCTACAGAAAGTTTAGTTGCTTACCAATCCACTTTAGCATAGGTGAATAAGGTACTCGGTTAAAAACTTTAGGTCCAAAACGCACTCATTCTCCCAACTCTTTTCTCTCTTCAATTGATTTGTTCTCCGCGCAAGCAAATGGACCACTAGAGGGGGAGATCCAAAATGGTCCTCACCACTTCAATGTAATTTAAACTTTAACCCAATCTACTATCATTAGTAGCGAGAGATATTTGTACAAAATATAAATGTTTGTCGTTTATTTCCAAGAGCCTTATGAACATTGAGTGGTTCCCTAATCAACCCAGTTAAAAAAAGAAGAGAAAAAGAAGGGAAAATATTGATGATGATGATAATGATGGTGGTGGTTTATGTGATATGATATAAGTAGCAAAAAGTGACGCAGCTTAAGTGACTCTGGTTGCTTAACTGCTACTGCTTGTGGAGCCGACGAGAACCGAATTTAGTGGTTGGTCGGTCCAAGCTCTCGAAAACAAGTCTTTATTGACCAAATCCTTGAGGGGATGTTGGCCTCTTTTTTTCTTTTTTTTTTTTTGTGTGATTCATTTTTATTTTTATTTTTTTTTGGCTCGTGCTATGGTCAAGAGGGATATTTGACTAGTGGAGTTTACTGCTTTACTTGATTGCTATTCTTCGGTTCTGCTTGTTCACAAATTCTGGTCAAGACCTGGTCCACCACGTGGCCGAAACTTGCGTCCTTATTTCTGCCTGCCACCATTTTATAGCATGAGACGAGAAAAAGACTACCGAGGAAGTTTCAAATTTTTATATTCGCCTCATAATCTACTAAAAAACACCGCAACTCAAAGCAGAATCAGAAGCAGAAAAAAACAGACTAGAAACTACTCCGAGAGGATACTAATGGATAGACCGAGTCCCTATCACAAAGGGAGCAGACTAGAAACTACTCCGAGAGGATACTAATGGATAGACCCGAGTCCCTATCACAAAGGGCGAGGCCATAGGCTAAAAATCAAGTCCACAAACATCTCTGTGAGAAACAGAAAAATGCTTTCCCAATCCTGCTTATTTGCATGTTTTGCGCAGAATGGCGCATTGGGCACATCTTATTTTCCAGAAGCCTGGGACCTTTACGCAGATAAATCACTCTGACACCATCCGCCCTCCGTGTCCATTTACACATAAACAAGCGTGACCATAGCATTACTCTGAACAAAAATTGAGAACTAAGCAGGCGATACAGGTCATTGCAGCCAGAAGTTACTCCAGAAAAAAAAAAATGAAAAACATTATCCGCGAACAAAGATAACAAAGTTTGCAGAGGGGAAGGTTCTTTTACAGCAACTAGGAAGAAGGTAACATCTTCAGCATCCACGGTACATTGACAGCTTAAGAAACTGGTCGATGTATAGAACAAGATGTAGCTCATACTTCAACCTGAAGAACAACTGGGCTTTTTATCAAACTAGTATTACACCAACAAATAAGCGACTAGCTTAAAACGATGCACACTTTGCAAGCTCTCGTTTGCTCGGATGAGGCGCAATGTGCTTCTTCTTCTTCTTCTTCTTCCAAAGTTTAAGCTGGAAAAAAAAAGGAAAAGGATGGGAGAGGGTCAATAGTAGGCCTTACATATTATTATGCATCAAGGAAGAAAAGATAATGTAAACAAGCTTAAGTAAGGCAAACCATTTAGAATAAGCAGCAATGTCCTCGAGCTGACTCTCAGCGATATGCAGGTGGAGGGCCGGCAAATGAGTAGAGAGGCGAGACGGGCAAATTTTGCAAATTGGCCCTTCTAGATACTGTCTCATTGTATGAATGATTTGGATTTTCATAAGTTGAGGAGGTTAAATAGCTTGATTGAGGTGTGGCTCGGTTGGTGGGTCGCTCAGCATAGTACAGCTCTTCCGCATGGTCAGCACGGGCAACTTCCACAAGCTCTCTTGCTGTTAGAAACCTCTGATCCCTTGCGTGATGTTCATCTCTTGGACTTATCTCGGGAACCAGCCTATAACTATCAGAAGGGGAAAAAGAAAAAATATAAACACAGATCAACATCAACGACGAACGATTTTTTAAAACTAATAATAATATTCTATCTGAGAACTAAAAAAGAATACCAAAATAAAGTTAATTCCAGGTGAAAATATGTAAAGAATATTAATGCAACGTAACTAGTTACCCCAGAAATCTAATAGTCAATCCGTTCTGATAAGATTCCCAAGTTGAAGTACCCAGTTATTAGCGTGCCGTGTTGATCAAATAAAATATAGAATACCAAAATGACGATCCCTGTAGAGCATTTTCTACTCTTTACGCCTTCAAGAATGAACAACAAAGCTAGGGAGAGAATTAATAATCAAGGATATGGACACAGGCAGAGGGAGATAGTCATACATATCATACATGATAAACATGACCTTGTTTCCATTTTTAACATTTCAATCATTTCTATGTATTCGACTGTAAAGGAAAAGCATATTATTATCTATTCCTAAACCAGCATGCTAGTATCCGCTTCTTCATAGATCCCGGATCTTCTCCTATAACCATTAAACTTCAGCCCATGTGAATTTTTCTGCGCAATTAAATGAGAAAGCCCCTCACATAGGCATTAAAATTATCCAATTCTGAAACCACTCTCAATCACAGGTAAATAATGTTGAAAAAGAGTTGTAAAATTTAGTTCTACAAAGTTCAAATAACCCAGATCATGTTTAACAGTGTTGATCGATGATTTGAACACCTCATTACCAAGGACTTGGTACTTCTAAAAGTATTCTAGCTCAATTAATTAATTAATTAATTAATTAATTAATTGTATATATATATATATATATATATATAGAGAGAGAGAGAGAGAGAGAGAGAGAGAGAGCGCAAAGCGACAATAATTTTAGCAATAAACAAAGGCATTTACTTCCATATTGGTTTTAATAAACGGGCCTCCGAATCGACGGTCAATACCATTAAAATTTAAACATGATCTACACTATTTGAACTTTATAAGACCTGAATTTCATGATTTTCAACATCATCTACCTAGTGATCAAGTAGTCTCTATTCACCTTATAGTAGCCACTAAAAACAATCAATGTCGATAAAAAATAAAATAAAATAAAACTGTCGTTCTCTGTCAGCTTAAGCTTCTGAAGAACAACAGTTGTTTCAAATTATTTTTAACATGGTATTAGAGCAGGAGGTTAGAGTTCAAGTCCCACTAGGCTCCTAGCTTCATTTAATTTTCTCCTATTTAAATTTAATTCAAGTCCACGTCTTAAGCCAATAAAAAGTCTCGAGCCCAGATACGAAGAAGAGTGGTAAATACAAAGTATAAAAATACTGTTCTTTGTCAACTTAAGCTTTTGGAGAACTTGAATAATGGGCAACTTATGTCGAAAAATCATAAAACTCCGACCCTAAGAAGTTCAAATAGCCTAAATCTAGTTTTACAGTGTCAATTGACGATTTGAAAGCCCAATTCCAAAAATGATGCGTATCTCTCTCTAAAGCTGTCCAAAATATTCGATATTCCATACCTGACACGGACCGTACCCGGACCCTACCCAGACTTGAACCGGACCCGATAAAAAATGGTATAGCATACGGGTAAAAAAAAAATTATTCATTAAAGTTTCGGGTATGGCTCCGGATACTTTATACCTATACGTGACTTGGACCTAACTCAAACCCGACCTTTTAGCTACCGTTTGGTTCGGGGTTAAGGAAAAACTAGTTATTCCAGGGATAGAGTTAAGTTCAGGGTTAAGGTGGGGTTAGAGTATTTTTGTGTTTGGTTGGGGGTTGGAGTTAGTCCAGGATAGTAAAAAATAGTGTTTGGTTGGAGTATATGGGATAAGAAGGATAGTGGGTTATTATGAATAGAAAATAGTGTTTGGTTGGGATTAGGTGGAGTTAGCTAACCCGGGATAACACATTTGAGGTGGGGTTAGCTAACCCCACCCATTTTTGAGGATGCTTGGGAATAATATGGGGGTTAAGGAGTTATTCCACCCCTTAACCCACCAACCAAACGGGGGCTTAATGGGTAGGGTCCGGAAGAGTTTCCAAATCCGAACCATAAACTCGACCCATTGAAATACTCGGTAGTAAATAAAAAAATTTGAAGTTGAGGAATTAATTTCAATAAGACTTAAAGATGAAGAGTCTCTGTATATTTTCATCCTAGTGAAAACCTTAGTCGCTTTGTTTACTCCATTTTTATTTTTTTATTTTACTCATTTTTTTAATTTTAGTTGTTTACTGCTTGAATCTTTCTTTTGAACGAATTTTATTGGACTTTGGTGCAACCAATTAGAACGCAAGTTTTTTTATAGTGAGATTTATAATTTGTTCATAAAATGTTTAATAAAGTCTATAAAAAAATATATGCATACGGATATCCGTACTTGATCTAGACCTGACCCGACCCGTACCCGATATATACCCAGTCTTAAGCGGGTAGGATATGAGTAGTCACTACCCAAACCCACTGAAATAGACCCAATAGGTATATTATTAACTTTAGTACCCGGATCCGGACCCGATCTGAAGTTAAATGGATAGAGTATATATATATTTTTTTATCCACTTCTTTAGGATATGGGTACAGTATATCAACTACCCATACCTGACCCGGTCCATAAACACCTCTCTCTCTCTCTCTCTCTCTCTCTCTCGAGTTCAACTACTATACTATTATGAGTACTCTCTCTCTCCCTCTCTCTCTCGAGTTCGGCTACTATTCTATTATGAGTACGATAACCTTCGTACTCATAAGTCGTTTTCAATGATAGAGCTTCCAAATCGACGATCCAAGCTTGAATTTAAGAACCCTATCCCCCACTTTTGGGGAATCGTTCGATTTTGGCCGTTCATTCTATACCCACCTGATGAACTTTATTATAAATTTGAAAAAATATGAAAATCGATTTCTAGATACTTCAAATGCTCTAGATCATGTTTAACGTATAAATCATCAATTTAGAAGCTCCATTATCGAAAATGGCCTCTGTACTCATAAAGAGTATAGTAACCACTCTAAATATATATATATATATATATATAACTTCTTACAATCCAAAGCAATTCAAACCAAACCAAAGCACGCTAACTTTGTGGTGGATTGTGTTGAATTATGTCATTCGTGTCAAGAATTGCCGACCATACTTTGTGCGAGTATAGCGCATCAAACTGTATGACAACAGACTTAAGTAGGTGTGCCGACACCTTAAGGCTTAGTGGTTGCCTTACCTCAAGTGTGTCTTTCCAAAACTAGCAACTAATCAACATATTGCACCTAAGTGCCATGCTTAAAGTCTTAAGACTAAAAGTTTTGTGTGCCAAAAGTACACCTTTTAAACCATGCTTGTAACTACCAAACCATCCTCACTTTCTATGATACCCCTGATGTAGACCGAACCCGACCCGTCTCATCGCCCAAGTTTCAGGTCTATCAACGAAGGCGGCGCAAGTTGGCACCCGAACCCGCTATATGGATCTGAAGATTATTCTTGATTTACTCTGTTATTTTAAGATTTTTTTGTTAGGAATATTTGTTATATTTTTCTTTTAGATAAATCTCTAGTTAAGATTTTTCGGTTATTTTCCTTTTAGATAAATCTCTAGTTGAGATTTTTTCTCGGATGTAATTAGGATATAAATAACCTACAAGGTTTTATGAAAAGGGACGATTATTGAATAAAATTTTGAACTTTTCTTGCAAAGAGTTTTGGGTGAAATTTTTTTTCCCGGAAGGTTTTCCGGTTCTGGCGAGGTCCAGAGTTTTAATATTTTGTTGGATCTGAGTTCCTCTTAATTTTCTGTAAATTTTGACTACCTATTTGTGAGGTTTGGTTAAGATTTTAGAAAATAGAGGGGTTGATAGTTGAGAGAAGAGAGCTTGTGCAAGCAACAGGAAGATGAAGTTGGAGACGAAGTTCCTTGGGCGCACCTCCCGAGGTGACTTTATTTCCTGCACACGTCATCAAGTTCTTGCGCAGGGATTGAACCAACAAGCAGCAGCCTACATTGGATGAACCCGGTTCACATCACAAGCTAGTATTTCCTTCTATATTTCAATTTACGCAAATTATCTATTAGTAATAAAAGCTTGGTCTATAGAATGTTTTGATTTCTATTTTTTTTCTTTCTCGGAAAAATTCGTAGACTTGTTTTATCGTCCCAAATTTTAGAAAATTGTTTAGTCTCTTTGATCCTGCAAGATACTTGATTATTATCGTTGGGCGAAATTCGATTACGCGGTATTTACAAGTATGGTACAATCTCCTATCTCATCAATTTTTCTTACTTTATTAATTTTCTTTTCGAACGTTCTTTAAAAAAAAAAAAAAATTGCTTGTTTAATTTTATCTCTACAAAATATTTTGCCTACCACATCTAAGGAGTATTTACTTGTAGGATAGGTTTAACCCGTCCTGCATCAACCCCTCCAACCACACAAAAATCACCAACTAGCCACCACTGCCTCCATAACCCCAACAGCCCCCACAAACCAGCCCAAAAACCCACACCCTAATAAACCTTTGGGCCGATTGCCAATGATTTGATAGATTTTTATGGCTATAGCCTGAGATTGCGGCAAAACTGAAACAACAAGACTAGGCCTACAAAAGCAAGGCTAATGGCTATGTTTGAAAATGTTAGTTTCTCTTAGGACTTGAATTGAATAATACTTTCTCAGTAAATTATTTTGGACAAAACGCCTCTCAATATCAAGTTATGATAGAAGTCCATAATATCTTTTAATAGATAGTGAAAAACAAACTACTAATTTGCCAGTAACAACGACTCACTATTCTCGATATGATTGATCAATCTAACCTAGTTTTGCTAACCACAGTTCACATATTGAAGAACAAAGCTCGAATCTTATGCTACTATATTAAGTAGACAATTTTTTTTCTTTTTTTTCCTTCTTTCGAGAATACCAACACAAGATGCCGTGGTTTCAACACAAATAGCTCTCATAAGAGAGTGGGATGTACCAATCACTAGGCTCCACATCTTGCTTAAAGTATAACAAGAAAAAATCACTAACAAACCAAAATAGCTAGATAGGACAATTCGTAAGCAACAACAAATATAAGTTTGTGGCTCAACAAGTACGTACCGCACAAGTGGAGCAGAATTGTCTGGATAACGAGCTCGCAAGTTATCAATTTGAGGCGAATCAATTAACGGACCTCGATAATATGGATCATCACGGGGAAAGGGAGGTAATCGAACACGTCGAAGCTCCATTAAAGGGGGTGGACGTTCGTGATGCATATAAAGTTCATTTGAATCTAAAGAACCTTGATGGATATATCGAGACTCAATAGGTGGTGGTGGAGCATATGGCAATTGTCTCGCTAGATAAGGGTCCTCAGAAGAAGGCCGTTGAGTTCGATGAGGAGGCTGCCTATCCTCGACATATTGCAAGGGTGCTTGCACTTTAACCGGGCGAAACATCATAATCAACTTACGGACCTGCAAACAAGCTCAAAATAAGAACTTAACTACATGGCAAATCACACTAGTCATTAAATATCTTGAAATTTCTTATGCCACCAATTCGATATCCCACAATTGATGCATTGATCTAAAATTTTTGTAAGAATAAAGTTCGACCATCAATTGTTGTTCAATTCCCCTAACAAAGAGATTTCCTGCAGATAGTTCAAATTTTGCAACTATCAAATCGAGCCTTGAAGTGCTATCCAAATTTTCCTCGTAGAGGGCTCATGCTGGCACTATGAGGACCATTTCCAGACACAACACAAGTTTATAGTTAAATCAACTCATTGAAACCCTGTTTAGATGTTAGAATAAATTATCCAATGATAACTTATTCCATATAAGAATTTTCTAGTATAGTTGTAAGCAAGGAGTTTGATTTTTGCTCCTTCAAAGGCCTTACTATATAATAGCATATTTCACCTACAAGATGATTTATCTTATCCAAAAAAATAACTTAAAGGTCGAATATAATATCCAATTATAAACATTTGATCACATTTTTTATCAATCGAACGTACAAATTTCTTGAATGTATTAAGGAGATAGGGATACACTAAACAAGATATTCATGCATCCAAACAGGACCTAAGTGTCGTTCATGCTTCTCAATTTATTGATGATGTGGTAGTTGAATCTATGAGTGGTAATTTCAACAACGGCACGATTGCACAACTTGAACACGATATTAAACAGCTATCAAAAATCCAAAATCAACATGCCATGAGCTCATCTAATCAAAAAATGACATGAGAGGTTGAAGCATCAACATTATTTCTGGGAGAAATTCAATAAGAAATCTATAGAATAAATTGTTTGCACTTTGCTACCATATAGTTAAGTGCAGCACTTCTCGTCTATGGTGACAGTTTTGTCTTTTCACAAGTCCATGTTAAAACGTTTTGGATGGTAAGCATGTGACAATCACGTATCTTATTGAAACACTGTTATTCGTCAAAAAACCACAATTATATAGCTCGATTGTGCCTTCCCACTCTATGGTTCAACAATCCCTTTTAAAAGGCATTTTATAGTAGATCCTTATAGAAAACCAAATTTGCGTATGGTTCAAGTCCCTTTTTAAAGGCATTTTATAGTAGATCCTTATAGATCCTTATAAAACCAAATTTGCATCTACAAGAAGGCAAAGTACTCACACTGAGCAACAAGCAGGGCAACACTATAGGTTATTTTTAACACTCAGAGATTTGCTCCAACAAATTTAATGTTTCGAACCATTTTACAAGATCTCCATAAAATACACACCTTATTCAAAGAATGCAAATCACGAACTGGAATAGCAGCCACTGTGAATCACGTCATCTCCAAAACTAGGCACATTCATATTTACCATGTCATACGAACCACTATAAATAGTCTTGGAAATAATGTGGTAATTGATTCAACAATTCTCAATTAGTGAAATTGAACAACACATAATAGCCGAACACAATTGTATCAAAAAATGAAGTTTAATGCACCAAAAACAAGAAATCAAAATTGAGCGACTTGCGTGAAATTTCAATGTTAGTTTAGTGATCAGTGATGTAATTTACTTTTTTAACTAATGATAATCTGATTAGAGCTCATTAAATATGGTGTTTTCTCTAATTACCATGCCTATGTAATCAAAATCCATTGAACCGAATACATACTTGTTTTGAATTGAGCTCAGAAGCGAACTTGCCCTTTGAATCATAGTTCTCCTTTATAGCTTGTTTAAAAGTACGCTCAGGAAGAGGTAGACAATCCCTGTCAATCTTAAATTTGACCTGCACGGAAGTATAATATGTTACTTTTGAGATGGGAAGAGAGACATAGACTTTATGGGCTTTCACAAGACATAGCGAGCTTTGCAAGTCGGATTAAGTGCTTATTTGGCCTTGTTTCTGCTTCTTTTAGCAACAATCACCTTTAGCAAAGTGTTTGGTAAACAGAAAAGTCAAAAGCTTCAGCTATGAAAAGAAGCTAAAACAAGATTTGAGCTCCAAACTATAAAGCTCTAATTTGGAGCTTTTGCTTCTACCTAGAGAATGTTGAAGAGATCTTTATATAAAGTTTCTCAAAATAGCACTTCATTGAAAAACACTACATGTTACCACAAAGCCAAGAGGCTCGTACCTACCAACAATAGTTATTGCAAATTTTTACCCAGCTTTTGTCGCTGCTTATAGCAACTTCTCCAAACAAACATTTAGCATTTTGATGTTACTCTTGGGGGGCAAAACTAGTTTTGCTAAAATTTAGGGCGTGCGCTAGTTTGAAAATTCTAATTTTGGTTGCGACCGAAAGCAAATTAAGGCATTTTAACTAATACATCTAAAATACCTAACCAACCCTAATTGAATGTCAATAATTTGTACTACCCTATCCCCTCTCTATCCAAAATCCTCTTTTGTACTACCGTATTCTCCTCTCCGTCCTCTCTCTTCTCCTCTTCTCTCCTCTCTTCCTCTCCACTTTCCACCTTCCCATTCTCTCTCTGGCTCTACCTTCTCTTATCTTATTTATTATGTTTCTCTATCCTCTCTCTCCCCTCTATGCCCATTCTCTTTTCTCTTCCTTTTACTCTCATTACTTTCCTATTTTCTCTACTCTATTTTGACTCCCTCCTCAACTAGGTTGCCGCTTCAAAAAAGGTATACAATTATTTTCATCACTCCACAACAAGTAACATCACTTCGACGCAAAATTTGCCCCAACTTTCAACGAAGAGCTGTTAAAAAACTATACACCATTCAAAGCTTCATTGAACAACTCAACCTATAGTCAAGCCAATCAAATTCTTATCCTGATTTCTGCAACTCGCTTGCCAAAGGCGGTCATACCCTTTAAGACTAATATTTGATACCCTCAATACAACGAGTCAAGCAAGCAAAGAGCATCTAGAAAAAGAAAAGTATGCACTAATCCTTAGGGCCCCGTTTGGTTCGGGGGATAAGCGGGAATAACGAAAGTTATCCCCGCTATTCCGCCAAACAGGGTGAAATTTGGCCGGGATATTTTATCCCGGTCAAACCTTGCTATTTCCGGTTATCCCGGAATAGCAAGGGATTTGCTATTCCACCATTTTGGTGGAATAGTGCTATTCCAATACTTAATTTCAAACTTAATTAAAATTATAAATTAAATTAAAACTAAATTATATAAATATAATATGTTATATATTATAATACATTACTTTTATTATAAAATTATTAGTTGTACTATATTAATACATATTATTTATATTTAAATATTATAATAATAAAATGTATAATAAATTATATTTAAATATTATAATAAATTCTTTTTATAAAATTTAAGTAGAATTTTAAAAAAATTTATAAATTTATTATAATAAATTATTTTTATTAATTGTTCCCACCTCTATTCTTATTTTAAAATTTTAAAAATTAAAAATTTAAATTTTTAAAATTTATAATTTATAATCTCAAAATTAAAATTTATAATTTGAAATTTGAAATTTAAATTTTGATATTTTAATTTTTGAAATTTAAATTTTGATATTTTAATTTTTGAAATTTAAATTTTGATATTATATTTTTCAAATTTAAATTTGATCTCAAATTTAAAGTTTGAAATTTAAATTTTAAAATTTTGTATTTTAAATTTGAGATTTTAAATTTCAAAGTTGAAATTTTATATTGAAAAATATAAATTTAAAATTTTAAAAATTTAAATTCAAATAAAATAAGAGGATAATATGATTCTTTTTTATTTATAAAACTCACTTTCTTTCTTATTTCATCTTACCTAACCAAACGCTATTTTTTTTACTCACAGAAATAACCCAATTTTCATCCAAATACAAAATTGATCTAATCCCCATTTATACCTCAATTTACACCTATCCCTGGAATAGCCACTTTTTACTTATCCCCGAACCAAACGATACCTAGGAGTACTTAGGCTTTATTTCAAGCATTCTAAATTCCAAGAAAATTAAAAAAAAAATCACTACAATATCGAAAAAAAGCCTCCAATATTCTAGAAGACATGCAAACCAATTATACAGTAACTATTGAGGCATATATTCTTCTAGCTATAGATCAAAGAAAGTCTCCAGTGCTATTGACCAAATTTTTTAGTCTAAACTACCAAAGTACAATGCAAAACTCATAATAAAGCCAGTATTGATCAAAACTAGAATCAATGCAACTAGCATTTCCACAAGGAAAACTCAAAGACTAAAAGCTCAGCTTCACTCCAGCATTAAAATTTCTCCTCCATTAAAATTAGCTTCGCACTAATCTTATTTGGCCAATACTAACCAAAATAAGCATTTCTCCCTCCATCAGTTATCTTAGACTTCATAACTACAAAACGGGCACACACAGCATTCGCTATCAAATAGCAGCTACCATGCAAAATTATAGTAATAATATGTCAGCTCCATGCAAACAAATCTATGTAAACACAAACATAGCCTTTTTGCTAATCAAAATATTAGCTTCTCAGCAAATTTCTCTATCAACTCAAATCTATATTAGCTAAGATGACGCTAAGGGTTACGTACTCCCCATGCAAGCTTAGAAATTCCAACTAAAGTGACACTAAGGATTACTTACCTTCCCATGCAAGCGTCAGAAGTCTCCTCTAGCTAGAAATAGTAGCAACGACAGTAACAGGCCTCTCCTTTGATCTTCTAATCAACCTTTTTTTAACTTTCGAGTGAAATAAGGTCATTATCGACGAAAGCACATAATGCACACCAGATGAAATCCATGCTACAATTTAACAATTGGTCTAACAATAAAACCAAGATGACATCCATGCTACCTTTTAGGTTACAGCAAGAGGTAGAAAGAGAAGATTCTTCCACAAAAAGAAATAACAAAACAAACATAATCCGCTCTTGCCAAACAACATTCTCTATCAAATGGTATAACGGCCGAAAGATGGCATCCAAAGATAGTGAGCTTAGTTTGCTAAAACTCCCATTAAGATGGAAATAATAGTCTTTAGAGCTTCTCGACAGAATCATACAAATGAAAGTAGCAACTAATATCAAAATAATTGCAGGGAGTCTTGAAGTTCAACCTCAAGTCTTAATTTCCCATTTGCTAACTAATGACACAAAGATCAACAACCCTCAGAGTATTAGCTGATACTACAGTATCATTGGCCAACCAAAAATTTATGATACAATACCTGTTTCCCCACAAAACACTACCGGTAATCACAACTATTCGACTCTTCTGAATCTTATGTTCTAGCTGAAGTCCTACTCGTCAGGACGTGTAAGCAGCAGTCGGCAGTTTTCCGAATCATGAAGACCTTAGATAGTGTTCCACTGCTCCACCAAACATTCCTATACACGTAAGCTTCAAGATGCAATATTTTGAAAGCTTTTGTTGGACCATCTTGCGGAAGTAACTATCATTGTATCAGCGTGCAACAAGCCCTAGAGCGCACGTGCCAAAATTTTCCAGGAATATAAAATAAAGTAAATACTACTTGCAATGGCCTTTGTTTGTCAAGCCATACAAAAATAGTATCTAATCCTCGATTGGCAAATACTATCGACTTCAAAAAAAATTCTGATATTAAAAAAGGAAAGGGATATTAAAGCAAGAAAACTAATCCAAGGAAGTCAATGGAGAAGAAGACACAGTCCAAAGGACAGATGAAGGGATCCTTTCGAATCCGCATTAATTACTAACATGCAAGGTGCCTTAATCACCAAATAAGATTGTATTTATCGAATCACTCCAACTTGATCTTCACATTCAACAATTGGAAAGGAAAATAGAGAACAATCAACAAGCACACTAGAGTTATAGGACGAAACAAGCGTACCTGCGAAGGGAAAGCGCCTCTGAAGGCCTCCCGAACGAGGTTCAACCCACCACTGGAGGTGGCCTTGTAGACCCCGTAGAGAAGCTTGAGATCGAAATCGAAGAGGAAGAGCTTCGCCCCGGGCTTGATCTTCTCCACCGCCTCGATCTTCCCCTTCGGCATCCCGAACACGCGGTGGCGGAAGCACTCCGGCTTCGTCTTCCCGCTGCACAAGAAGATGAACCCGGAGCTCTTCTCCTGCGTCACCTTACCCTTCTCCTCCCCCTTCTCCTTCCCCTTCTCCTTATCGACCCTCTTCTCCTTACCCTTCTCCTTATCAACTCTACTGCCACTCCTCTCACTCTTGTCCTTCCTGATCTTCTTCGAAGGGGCCGATCCCGGCGGCGTCGGCCGCTCCCGAGACTTCCCCGCCGAGCCGTCGTTCTTCTCATGCTTCTTCCGCTTCACCATGGCTACGACCTCCGCGGACGCTCTAGATCCAAACGAATCCTAACCCTAGAGGGAGAGAGAGAGAGAGAGAGAGAGAGAGAGAGAGAGTAAGAAGGGTTTTTACCTGAGAACTCGAAAGGAGAAGCGGATTTGGGCGCAGTACGAGGCGCAGGTGATGATGGTGGTGGGAGGAGGCGGAGGTGAAGGGTATTAATACACGTGGGGAGAGGGAATCAACGGCTAGGATTCGAATTTCAAAATGGGGCCAGGCTCGGATGGTCGGCACGTGGCTTTCGGAGAACCGCGTCATCGCGTAACGGGTGAACAAAATTTAATGATGGACCCGGTTTACCACGTCATGTCGTTTGAATTTGGAATTTTTGAATTTGAATTTGAAGCTCCATGTAGCTTCCACTTTGGGAGTGTGTTACCGCGTTCCACATATTGCAATGCACGGCATTTGATCGGAATGCTGCTTTTAAGAGAGCATCTAAATTGATAATTTTTTGGTCATGAGCGAGAACGATAATATATGTTCATAGAAAACTATAATTAGTCAAAATCAACGGAAAAAAATGATAAGTATATTTTTTTTGTTAAACAACATCGATCGAATGCGTGGCAACTCTACATGTGCAGTGCCTCACTCCTAAACAGAGCAATTGAGGATAGTAATTAATTGCTCAAAATAATGGTAGTTGAATTAATACTTTGATTAGCTAAAAAATATACTCAAATAGATCATTATGTAGTGATTGCATACAATCAAACTTACCATATGTAATTCGTGCAAAGTAAATAACTAAATATACTCGGCTGACTAGAGGTGATGTTGATCTAAATATAATACCAAAAACACCAAAAGCATACAACTGAAAAATTTTATATCTAACAAAATTTTCGAGAAAAATTTATTAATCTTTTGATGAAGAACTAGTCGAGAAGAACATCACTGGATAATTCATTCTGCATCCAAACACGACATTAAGGAGAAAGGAAAGAGCCCTACTGAGAAAAACACAGGAAACAAGAGGCAGTGTAACAAACAGAAAACCCATACTACAAAATTCATGCTGTATAGATGCATGTAATATTATATTGTATCATCAAAGGAGACATACAACAACAGACATTCAAATGCGCAATGAACAAGCCTGGTGGAGCTCACTTTACCAGTGCTCATACCCAACACAAGAAAATCAGAATACCAACGAAAGAAGGAAAAAAAGAGATCGAATGAAGCCAAAAAGGAGCAGAAAGAAAATGCAGGGCTAGCTTTTCGCAAACTGCATAGACCATAGTAGTGTCTCATCCTCCCTCCCTTTCTCTATAGAACTCCTGTACAAAGTATATTATCTCTCATACAAACTATCCAAAAACTCAAAAATTCCCCTGCGCCTTTCGCCCCTTTGTCTTTAGTCATATTTTTGTACAATCTGCGCAAAATCTTTGATGATTTGATGACCCGTGAGAGAAGCTACCGCTGCACACTCCGGACTCGAGAAAAGCAAAAGGAAATAACCCGAGAAACAGGATACATATAGCTCAGTTTATATGTTTACTTCTTATTATAGGTTAGTGCCTGATGGAACAGCTTATTTCACTCCCGAGTCCTAGGAAGAAGTTGGAGGAGCGTCGAGTCCATTGGTAGAAGATTCTCCATTAGCAGAGCTTGATGGGCTTCCCTGATGGGTTTCTTCATTACTCGCGGACGATCTGCTTCTCCCAGACCTTGTGCGGACATTGTTACCCACAGGGAAGGGTTCCTGTCGAAAGGAAAAAAACCCCGTCAGAATTTTTTTATGCTTTACAGTGTGAACAACAAATACATAGACAGCTGTGCAGATGTATATGTTTTCCAGGCCGATGTGTGAAGTACATCTATGATTTTCACGGAATGATAACATTTATTAAAATCAGAGAATGTGATTGTTAAAATTTATCTCTAAGGACGTAACGATCGGGATCAAACTTCATGGACTGATTTTGCAATTAGCCCTTTAGAAAAATATAGTTGCACAGTAACCGAAACCACAACGGCTGTATTAAGGCATAGGAACTCATTGTTTATAAAATGCATGTATATAAGAACTCAAACCTGGTCGCCTGCATTTGGGCCCTCTGAATGGAAGAGAATAGGGCGGCATCGTTTATCCTCATTCATCAAACTCGAGTTCTGGAAATGACCAATAAGAGCAGCTTTTCCTTGGATTCTAGCATATGCAAGCGAAGCCACCTTTTCACTGTTGAACTTCTCCCATTTTTTACCATTAAATGACTGCAGAAAATTCAATAATGTTCTTTAGTGACTTCATTTTACGTGCCTTCTGCAGTAAAGAACATGCTCACAATGGAAAAGGAAAAGTTCTAATAGTAGATTTGTTCAAGCTAAAACTAGCAGCAAGAAAGGAAAAATATATATATTTCTTAATTAGTAATTTATAATGGTACCTATAGTAAATAACTAAAAAAACTCGTACCAAAATGCTAAATAAAGATATAAAAACCAAACCTGATAAAATGGAATGATATGCTGAGGATTGATCATGTTGATAAAAGCATAACCCACGTTACATTTGTTCTGAAACGTAGAACAGAAAGCATACAGTTAGGAAATAATTAATTTGAAGTGAATATTTCCATTCAAAGGACGTGCAGCTCCTATTTATAGTTGCACCTACCTTGAAATCAATGGGCAAATAGATGAAATCATAAGTCCCCTTATGATTTTCATCAATAGTAGCCAAAAGCATCTTAGACGTGTACCTGTTGATATTCAAGAGAGGTCAATTAGATTCACTACAATATTCCTTGCACATAGAAGTTAGCATTAAAAAAAAGAGGCAGAAGGTGTAATTAATATACTTGTTGGGAATATTTTTTATCATGAGTGTCGTCCGAGAGTCTTCACCACGCATGATCTGTTCGATATCAAGCTCGTATTGCTTCTTATTATCAGGCTGATTAGGGTTTGGATCACTTCTTCGACTCCTCATCCGTTCATTAGCAGCACCAAATGAAGCAGGCATAGGAATAACGGGATTATTCCTAGCATGTAACAAGTGGAACCTGTGCTGTGGCGAGGGAATCCCAATATGTGCAGAACAGATAGATTTCATCGAAGGGTCAAAATGGCTTCCTCCATTATGGGGGAATATGTTACCAGGGCTGCCAGGAAAAGCCATAGTTCCAAGAGATGCTGGGTGAAAAGTCAGTGCTTCTGCTGAATAAGCTGAATAAGGGCTTTGTTGCCGGTCCCAGAAAGATGGAGCTGAACCAACATGATGGTTTTGTACAGGAACAACATTGTTCAGCATATGAGATGGTTGTCTTTGAATCCCGTGCATTTGGGCAGAAACGTTGCTTGCGAATGGTGACGAATTCGGCCATAACATGGGAGAAAGAGCATGATGGTGGAAAGCACTTGATGAATTGTTCCATCCATACTGGTGCCCATGCAGCGGACAGCTTCCATTTCCAGAGCCTACAAATGCTAAGGAATATAATGTAAGCTATAGTACAGGAATTTTGGTTTGAAATGAAAATAGACAAGCATAGAAAAAGTAACACCACAATGCTTAGTTTAAACAGCATTTTACGTATGGCAATTACATATATAATTCTGCAAAAATATCTACTTTCATATGTAACCATTTAAACCTCTGACTTTCCATATGTACTCCCTCGAAATTGCAGTTTCTCCATAAATAGTGTTATCATCGAGTTGGGGATTATCCTATTCATCCAGAAGCTTGTTTTGTACAAGAAAGCTTTTTAATAGGGGCATTTTTCTATAAGACATTATCTGAACAGCATATATGAGAATTTAGAATTTTCAGGGACACATAAGTAAAGAGATAATCTTTCAGGGGTGTACATATGTAAATATATCCTTTTATGTAAAAGAAGATAGATGAATAATATGTTGACCTCACCATTATTGTTATGATCAAAGGAATGGCCATTGACTTTATGAAGATGTCGGTTATCTGCTCCTTCAGCAAGTCTGGAGTTAATATTAATACCAACGGCCGAAATGGCAGTTGAGTTGTAAGGAGTGCCGTTGACTACCCCATTATGATGCTCTGGCAATGAATGAGGATGGAAGGGAGGGATGCCTTGAAACCCTAGCGAATGGCTGAGCTCATGAAGAGACTGATTACCGTTGTGATGATTCAATGATGCAACTCTCACAGGGGAGGATACATTGTGAAATGCTTTCCCCACAAATGGGCTAATTGGTGCTCGTATAGACGAATGTAAACCGTTGATAGCACCATTTTCGATATTATGAGATTTGATTTCCCCTGGATAGCTCCCATGAATCGCTGTTATCGAATAAAAATTTGTTGGAAAAATGTAACATAACGTCATTCAGAAGGAAGAAATTATTGCCTGGACCTGGTCCACCACGTCAGAAGTGCACCGCTCAGCCATCTCCCTCTATTCCATCCCATTAGGTAGCAGGCATTTAATTAAAGGAATGAAGGAATCAAGTGAACATGGCTGAGCAGCACACACTTGAAGTGGTGAACCAAGTCTAGAAATGATCTCTTCAGAAGGTAAAGGAACAATTTTCCATACCAAAGCATGCTGATGGGGAGTTGTTAGGACTTCCCTGCCTGAATTCACTAAACTCTTCCTGTTCCAGCTCAGGAGATAATTGCTGATTCAAGCTGTCATAAAGAAAAAACTTGTGAGCTTCTGTGAAACTAACTACAAGAACGCAACTATTTTAAGAAGTAAATTAGTTGAGTATGGGCAATCTAGAGCTTGAAAAGAAATATCCATGTCTCATGAATTGCAGCATCAGCAAGGAAATATACAAGTTCTCAGCATCAAGCCTAAGATTTGCATTTTGCTTATAACACAAGACAACTAGGATAACATGATTTTTTATATGAGCCTGCTTTTGATTAGAACAATGGAGATGATATAATTGAGAAGCTGCCCTTGGAAAATAACATGATGATTCACATTACTGCCCTCAAAAAAGGTCTCCTTTTTTCTCAAATTTGTAAGAGATTTAGAATTTATGGTTCACAAACTGATGTGAGGTATAAACACGTTTTTTTTATAAAAAAAAATTTCAAGGGTAAAGTGGTCATTGTAACAGGAAAAGTCAATTTTGAACAGTCGACTATTGAAGATGGATAAATTTGCAAATCTTTAAAATCTAGAGGGACGTATTTGATATTTTGATAATTTAAACTCTGATGACAAACTACAACTTTGCAGAAATGTGAAGAATTTTCCTCGATGATGGTAAAAAAAAAAAAAAATGTACATAACTGTAACATAGAGAGCAGCCAATCAGTTCAACCCATTCAATTAGGAAGATATCAGCATTTTGGTTTTCCAATTAGGTAATATAGGTAATATCACCATTGTCGACAAATTTAATACCATTCTAGGAAGTGTTCGATTCATCAAAAATACCTGTCTTGTAATGTTGAATAGAGCATTGTCTACAAAATGATAGACATTTCTGAAGAGTTATAACAATCATTGGAGAAGTTAAAGTCGCCACAATATAATGTCTAAACTGAAGGGGAGGAGAGAGAGAGGCTTGTTTGGGTAATACCACTGTCTTGCACCTCCAGGGCAGCTGGGCTGAAGCTTAATTTTCTTGCCGGCAATATCGCTCCTGTTTAGAGCTCGAAGAGCAGCATCCGCTGCTCGTACATCATAAAACTCTATGGATTTATGATTACTTTTGAATGGAGTCTCACCAATCTGAAACCAAAGCCAATGATTAGTATTTTGAGATTATTTCCTGAGGAATTATTTATTTATTTATCTACTTAAAGAGTTCCACTTGTACACATGGTGCAAGTGTGGGTGCAAGTGTATACATATGTTTGTGCATGTTAAATTACATGAAATGACTGTTTTTCTCTACAACCTTAAGCTAGTAGAAAATTGTATTTTTATATGTTTATATTTGACACTCTCCCTCACATATGGGCTCGAGACTCTTTGATAGGCTCATGAAATGGACTTTAATTAAATGGGAGGAAATCAATTACGCTCTGGTGAGACTCAAAACTCAGGACCTCTTGCTCTGATACCATGTTACTCAAAAGATCGATCTAGTAGAAAACATGTCCAGAAATATATATTAACATCTCCACTCACGTGTAGAATGGATATGAAAGGCATGTGGAATTGATAAGTGAGATAGGAGATGAGGATTTAATCCATTTTATAATGTGAGAATTTAACCCTTCAAATATCAAAGGTGGGGATTGAATCCACGACCTCACAAAGTGAAAGAGTTTAGAGTAGGCTCTGATACCATGTTAAATTATGAAAAAATCATTTTTCTCTAAAAGCTTAAGCTGGTAGAGAACAGTGCCTTCATATTTTTATATTTAACAATGGTGTGTATCAAAGAGAGAGAGAGAGAGCAAGAGAGAGAAAGAGTCAGATTTTACAGGGACGTGCATGTATAAGTAAATGCTTTTGTAGGGATGAACATGTAAACGACCTTAGTATTCTTTGTGAAGCTAAGCATCAGAGTTGAAATGATTACCTCTTTAATTTCACCATAAACACAAAATATCTGATGAAGATCATCATTTGTAACAGATGAATCAAGGTTACATACAACGAGAGTTCCTTGATTTATATCTTTCTCTGAAGGATTTTCCTGATGAAAAATAACTGAACTCAGCAAATGAAAATGTATCACATTAACAGAAGAGCATGTGATATATCCATAGGAACTGAAAGTTAAAGTAAAGAGTAATATATAAGTTAATGATATGACAGTTTTACACAAGATACTAAGATTCATTATAACTTCTAACTTATAATGGCTAGGTTTCATGTCTCACATTCCATTCATAAAGATAAATAAGGCATTCTTTCATATAAAATAGTTTTCGAAACCAGATTTTTGGCATGATACCGGAATAGCTACCTTCCAAATCTATACCAACCGTGAAGAGAGAAAGGAGCCAATATCCATATAAACTTATAAAGCTTCATCAACGCTGTAAAACTCTCATAGTTTCGGAAGCAGTACTAATATAGAATATTTGAAGACACCTAGAGAACTATGGAATATTTGAGGACACCTATCCTAGCATTCTTCTGACTAGTGCATAGAACAAAATTGATAACGGTACAACATTTAGAGACATCCACCTTAAACAACATCCATACCTCATTTTTTATTGACTATCATATAAAAAATTTACAAACATTCTCAAAAGTCTATCCTATTGAGTATGGGGTTGATTAATTAATAAAATGATCTTCTTCTTAAGATAGTAGCTTCTAAAGTTACACACAACAAAAACAGCACACCTTTGATGGAATTGTTCGGCCACTTATAGAGAAAGTCATCACCAAAAAAGTGGAACAAATTAATCAGAACTTAACAAATTAACGATCTTCTCCAAGTAGTTAAAAGAAAGTATAAATTTATTAAGGCCGCTACCTTCGGTATGGAGAAGTGTATATCAAGCTTCCGACGTCTCAATGGCATGTTCTGAAGTGCCTTCATTGCGTTCCGGGCAGACCTTATATCATAATAAGATATCATCACAAAACCACGGTGTTTGCAGGCAGTGTATAGGGTCCTAATGTCACCATATTGCTGAACAGAAAAGGATGGAAATATTAGGAAATCCAAAATTTAACCATCAAGTAGAAAAAGTTAGAATTTTTTAAAAAAGAAAGAAAAAAAGAAAGAAAGTAGATACCTCAAAAAGAGCCCTTAACTCGGTATCCTCAACATTACTATTAATATTTCTCACGAAAAGAGTTCTTGAGGGGTGTTCACCATGAGGGTGTTCACCAGGAAATGGGCCATTTGGGCCCACCTGCAGCCCATTAGAATCTAACCCACCATTAAAATCACAAACACTGCTCCCAATCACATTCTCATCAGCTTCTAGTTCCAGTCCTCCGCCACTGCAGAATATGTCATCATCAATGTCATCCCCACCGTTGGATCGGCCAATATATCCAATATCATCGAAAACACCGGATAATAAATCATCATCATCGGGAAGGAGATTTCCAATAAATTGAGCTTCAATCTCTTCCGTGGACTCAAAGGGCTCATCTTCCTCATAATTGGAATTAACTGTATCAATTGACTGACCAAAAAGAACGCCTTTTGTTGCTAATCTCACTGCACAGACACGAGTCAAAAAGCCAAGAATAATTTTGTTACAATAAGAATAATTAATATTTATCAGCTCCTATCACAGTGATAAATACTATTTAGACACACTCTTTCTGTAAGCATTTCGATAATAACATCATCAAACAACAAATAACAATATGATCATGTTGATGGCGGAAAATCTCTCCATAATGAAAGCAATTATAAGCATCAAGAATGAAACTGTAAAGCTAGAGAGAAGAAGAGAAGAACTCACAATTATTATCAAATATTTCTGAGAGCGAGCTTGCACAGAGCCCATCACTGCAGCAGTTCCCGTTTGGATCAACTCCATTTGCTTCAGCAAACACCGATGCTTTAACAGACGAATCCCATTGCGATCTAGTATTTGCATCTTGCCTCATCAAAGGATACTCCTGACTAAATTTGATTTTCTGTTCCTTAAACATATAAGCCTGAGGAAGTTCTAAACTGTGCACAGGATTTGGCCCCATGTAATGAAGCTTTTGTAATGGAGATGACGAAACCGACTTGCTTCCTGAAATTAATGACAAACCCTCTTTTCCTGCAAATGATAGCCAATCTTCAAGTTAATGAACTCCTAAGAAACAAAGTTGATAAAAGTAATTATGGCATTAAATTGAATATTGATGGCTAATCTCCAGCTCATCCCTGCCTAAATAGATCGTAAAAACAATCCCCAGGGCCCTCTACAGTAAGATAACCCCAAACATTTCCCATGCATGAGTTTATATACCCTATCCAGCATCTAGCCATGTGCATAGGGAATTCAAATGCTGGACCCAATCAAGCAAGCAGGTGGTTTATGTCCTGGTGGTTCGGTATGTTACCTTCCAAGTCCAAATCCAAACAAAATCTACCCAAAGTTCAGATTACCATTTTCGGTTAAACTTGTAAAGTGGTGCAATGGAGACCAAAATAGAAAGGCACTCATAAAAGCAAGCTAGGACGGTCTCTTGAAAGAGAAAGATAAACCAGTATGGTCCCCAGAAAATTAGCTGCAAACCCCAGCCTTGCATATAATCCTTGAAGCACTCATCCGGCAACATCAATTAGATACGAGCCTAACAACAGATTTGAGACACCACCTAATTATATGACTTCAAATTCAATTGACACTATTGCATTCAATGTGATAACAAAAGCCGGAAAAAAAAAAAAAAAAAAAATTCTTGCATGTTTTTTTTCCCAAAATATCACCCAGAACAAACTTTGTTGACCCAAAATCAGATGAAGTGTCAATACTCACTGTGATGATCGGGTGAGGACCCCGGTTCCAGAATCCGACTTGCCTCTGCAATGAGAAGAGAGAGATCAATTATCAAAAATCATAACCTACTTATAATACTAAACAATTGCAATAAAGTAACAGAATTTCAGAGAAACTGAAGCCTTTCTTCTCAAAGCACCCACAAAAGATAACCCCACATAATAAGGTGAATTATTAGCCTATCAATAACATAGAAAAAGATAAATGAACCGAAAACTGCAACCTCGGTAGGAAAGGTGATATCTTCAGAGGGGAGGTGGAATGAGGATTGATGCCTCTGATCTATGATCCCAGATGGCATCCTGAAGCCTCCGGAGCGCGGCCACAGAAACAAAGTTCAATCTTTTCCCAAACCCTTCCTAACCTCCCTCGTATGATCCCCTTCCCGCCTCTTTCCGCCTTGCTCTCACAAACACCACCTGGGTGTGCAAATTGAATCAGATCGAAGCAAAATTGCACCGAATTTCCCGAAATATTGTGTGGAAATTTGGATTTTTCCTATGAACTTTTTGGCGCTCAGTACGGAGAAATTATTAGGAAAAATAAACGGAAAAAAAAGGAATTAAATGCGAGTCGTTGGCTTCATCAAAGCAATAGCATGCTTAAATATACGCCGATCATAACGTTCGACCAAAAACGACGAGAGTATGATCATGAAAGACTTATTGAACTCGCACTCCATTAAACTACCCCAAAAACTCCCCCCCTTCACCAACCCCTCCCCATTTCCGATCGCAATTCCCAAATCCACCCAACCTAACCACCGAATTCTCCAAAAAAAGGAAGCAAACAGGCGCGAGATACGTACCGGATCGCTCCTTTTCCGCGCTTCCCCAGCTCGAATTCGCAGCAAAAGGTGCCAAAGGCGCGAGTTTTATAGGACGCAACCGCCGTGGTGTGGGGGGAATGGATTACGCCATAAGGCAAGGAAGAGGAAGGCGAAGAAGGAAACGAAGAGGACGAGGAGGAGGAAGCGAAGAGGGGGAAGCGACGAAGGAGCGAATCCCACTCCTCCGCATCCGTGCCGTGCGCGCGCGTCCAACTCCACGATACCCTCCCCTTCCCCCTCTTCGCCCCCCTTCCCTTTCCCCTCCAATGCAAGCAATATACCCCTCCTCCTCCTCCTCCTCCTAACCCTATCAACCCCTAGATTAATTTACTCGCACCTCCCCCAATTCCGCTTCTACGCTACCCTCCCCCCCTCCCAGTTCGCAGCATCGCCTCCGCCTCGCCGGAATCTATGGCGTTCTCCGGCGAGCGCCGCGAAGGAGAGAGAGAGGAGAGAGGAGATCGGTGGGGTCGCGTGTCTCTTTGTTTATTTATGCAGCGTTGGGAAAAACAGGGAGAGAGAGAGAGAGAGAGAGAGAGAGAGGAGACGAAAAAAGAGCGGGTGGGGAGGAAGGGGACGGAGGAGGACGCGGTGAGTATAAGCGCGGAGCACCGTACCACCCCCATAAACACGAGGGCGAGGTTGGGGAGAGGTGACGGAGCGCCGTTAAGTGTTTCCTTAACGGCGTTTCCGTTGGAGACGGAGGCGGGTCGGAGTGGATAATAGTGCATGGACCCAGTCCACCACTCAATGCTTACAAGTGTACGGACGCCTGTGTGCTAACAATAATGTTAGACTTGCTCTAAAATATTCAAAATATATAGAATTTAAATTTCATACATTTTCAATATTGAGTACGATCGAACGGTGTCAAAATAAATAGCTAAAATTTAAAATAAAAAAGATCTCGTAAAAATTATGATGCAATTTATAAAATTAGATCAGAAGTACTATTTTGATTTTGAAAGTTTGAAGTGACAAAACATACTATTAGACTTATGATCACTTAATTTTGGTTATTGTAATTGACAAATTTAGAACCTTTAATTAGTAAGTAGATAATATTAAAACATTATAAATTCTTCACATGTGAAGATAATATTGGAATAAGAACATTGCTATCTATTTTTTTTTATAGGATATGGAATCTAAAACATATGGTACTTTAGCCACTAGAACCAATGGTAATTAGCGATTTTTGTATTATTTGATGTGTAGTAACTTGTATTCTTGCATGATAATTAAAACATTTAAATTAAAACTTAATCTAATCTAGTTGAATTTTGAAATACTAATATTAGTAAACAAATATTTAAAAAATTATTCAAATTTTAGTATGAGTAATTAGGTTGGACAGTGCTTCTCTTCCCATCGTCTGAAAAAACGAAGCAAAAACATGAATCCCGTATTTGGAGGAGTAAAAATAGGAAAGAGCTCATAGTCTTTGATTTTTCATACTATCATCCGTGCTAATTTAGTTGCAATAGTATTACCGTCAATGATAATATAAGGTCAAAAAATTAGATATTGCAATCTTAATTTATTCGATCCACTACGCCAATCGATTACTGAATTATAGTTTTTTTCTAATACTATTGGGTAAAAATTTACACATAAAAATCACACTATTTATAGAAATTTATTTTCGTGCACCGATTATTCATTATATTAGTTAAAAGGCTTTAAATATTGCAACCCCTAACATGAAAACCATTTAGCTGTAGATCACATATAATGTGTTAAACTTTCATTGTAAAACCATTAACTATTGAGTTTGAGAAAGTGGTCCACGGTGGACCACGGTCCAGGCAACAATTTCTCCCGATTTACTTGCTCGGAACAAACTCCGCGGGCGAAATGACGAAACTGCCCTTGAATGGCGCTTTCAACGGCGACGGAGACCGTCCGAGTCTCGTCACCGTAACGGTCCAAAATAAGCGGTGTTCGGACCCGAGTTGGTAATAAAGTAATTTACGCAACTTTTAAGGGTGTTTTCGTAATAGCAGGGGATAGTTTTATGCGGTGCCCGGTTTAAGTTTTTTGCGGACACGCCGAGGATAAATATGCGGGTACGGGGACACGTGGCTTAGTCCAGTTGGGTAGAACGTAGTTTCCTGTTAACTGTGACACAGGCGTTTCAGTTAAATGAACGGTCGCGATGTGATAAGGGAACCTATCAGACGGTGGATAGCTTAAGGCTTAATTATTATTATTATATTATTATTATTATTATATTATTATTATTATAATACACTGATGCTACCATTTTAATCATTTTATTCGATATTTAGGAAATTATTAATATAGAATTAAAACATAATATCTGTTAAAGTCGATGAAGTTTAAAAATATCTTAACTAATTAAAATAAATTTATATAAAAAAAAACCTTTGATGGTGAAATGTGTCAATCCAAAAAATGAAATAAAAGAGACTTATTTAAAAAATATATATACATATTTAGTTTCTTTTTGTATTATTTTGTGGTAGTTCACGGGTTTGTATGCGAAGATGCGGAGGAATCAAATGCCAGAGGATACGGCACATCGACGCATTCGAACGCCGAATTTAATAATATCCACAATTTTCTTTTTCCGATTTAATTATTTATTTTTTATTTATTTAAATGGGAAAAATCCTTATTCGTACGCAACATCCACCGTTGGTTTGATCCGCTGTGTGGAACTTTACCTAAAACGTGCGACCACCCAATCAGATACCGCCACGTAATCTCCACGGACCAGTTTGCTGTTTGGGATGTGGCAGCGAGATCGCACGGGGGGGGCTGGCGTGTGCGAGTGCTACACGGGATGTGGTCTTTTAATGAGGGAAGTAACTGCATGGACCCGGTCCACCACGTCATCACACCCCCTTATGTTATAGAAAAACAAAAAATTGAACGCTACACGAATGTGGGCTGTTTTTATTTATTTATTTATTTATTTACCAGATATTTAGATGCATGGACTTGGTTCACCACATCCGCACACCAACACATTTAAAAAAAGGAAAAAAAAAAAAAAACTTTATTTGCTTTAAAAGAGTTACAATATATCGCTCACGCTTATTCTATAGCTTTATATTAGATGCTTCAAAAGTATAAATTCAATCCTATTATATATAAGCTACGATGTATAAATCGTCCTCCACGGATACTTCTCAAAACCAAAGGGACCACCCAATTATAAGAAAAGTATTTCTTTTCTCATTGCCTAGTGCAAAAAAAAAGGAGTCTTAATGTTCTAAATTTTTTACCATGCATGTTGTAATGTTGTATTACAAGCTATAACGTGTCAAAAAGATGAGTTTAGATTAGAGCGTTTATTTGGTACTTATAAAATAGAGATTAAGAAACCATTCTAGTTCTAGTTTAGAATAGGTGGATAACTTTTATATTCAGCGAGAAAAGTTCCAATTCAATTCCGTGGGACATCGTAAAAGAGTTTAGGATTTCTAAAGTCTACGGAAAAATGTCCCAAAAATATAAAAAAGGACAATGTGTGATTAATGAAAAACCTATGGTCCATTGCATAACTTATATTTGGTGGGACAACTACTCCTTATCTTATTTAGGAGTTAGCACCACCTAATGAGTGTGGGACCATCATTTTATGATGATGATGATGAGGTTCTCATTCAATATTTTAAATAATTAAATAAATGTTTGATCCCTTGAGAAACTACTCACATTAATTCTCTCTCTCTCTAGATCTAATATTCATGTACCCTACTCCTCATTAATTATAATCCAATATAATTGGGTTTTCACACTACAACAAAAAACGGTCTATAGCGACACTTTTAAATATAGGTACATGTTAAAAAAGTGCTGCTAGCTAAAATTACCGACACTTTTAAAAAGTGTTGCTATATGTGGAGTCGCTAGGTATATAGTGACAGTTAAAGAGTGTCGCTATAACCTAAAAGAGTGCTGCTAATTTACCAACACTTATTTAAGCATTTAGCAACCGCCGAAACTATATCTCGTTGGCTGCGGTGGCGGAGAAGGACGACAGTAAAGGCTCTTCATCTAGAATTTCAGTGGATTGAGTGAAGAGAGAAGAAAAGATGGTAATTGATTTTTCTTTTTTTTTCTTTTCTGTTTGTAATCGGGCTAAATGGACTGGGTGTGGTGGGTTGAGTAGCGTAATTTTTTATTTTTGGTTGGATTGGGCTTTATATTAAGACATTAGTAGATGTGTTTTTAAGTTTTAGTATAAATGGGACACTTACTCAAAAGTGTCCCAAACATGTGTCCCTATAACTTAATTCTGTTGTAGTGTCATTATATGCTTTGTACCCATAGATGGTGCCATATAATTTCAATTTTGTTTCTCAAATTTTAAATCAAAGAAAAAAGATTGAATTTGAACAAAACAACTTGTCGAATAATCGACATCCAAATCGAGTTAGTCCAAAATTGTAAATTTGGGCAAATTACTTATCGTACTGAGTTCTTAATTAGTCATTGTTCGATGTTCGAGCAATATTCAATAATCATTATTTAAAGTAGTTGGTTTTAATTTTGGGAGGCTATTACTGAGATAAAGAGTAGAGCGCGCCCTTAGCTTCTCGTCTGTAATATATTGAATCACATTTAGTTAGGCTCTCCCTGCATACGAGGGGTCCTAAAAGCAAGTTCAAAAAAAAAAAAAAAAAAAAAAAAAAAAAAAAAAAAAACCTTCTATTAATATACAAATTTTAAAATTTTTTTTTTTTTGCAAAATGCAAATGTAGGAGATGATATAGATGAGGTAGTTGGTTAGCGACATGATTTGATATCTTCTTGTATATATTTTTATAAAAGAGAAGTTTGTGTTTTCATTGGCTTGAGTATCACTAATAGCTTGGTGCTATTGATAGTATTTCAACCTAGTTTATATATATATATATAGAGAGAGAGAGAGAGAGAGGGAGAGAAAGGAGGGTTTGGGGGGAGGGGGGGACGTCACACGTGTCACATTTTGGTCCCCCAAATCCTCCTTTAATGTAGTAGAAAGAATAAAAATAGATATTATGAAATGTGTATATTATAGGACTTAAGAATCCAGGCATAGATGTGAATTAATAAAAACTATAGATATAACCTTTCTCTTTCCCTCTCTTTCCCTTTCCTTCTCAAATATCTTTCTAAAGCTACATTTTTTTTAATGAATAAACGAAGAAGTTCATTGCAGAATTGGCCTCCAAAATTTATTAGTTATTTTAATTAACTTTTTGCTCGTCACAAAATGTATTAATTCTAACGAAAATGATCATATTGACATCAAAATACTATTATCACATCCGCAGGCGGATTTTAAATATCCGCAAACGGATTTCAAATTTTTGGTTGTGGTTTTTCGATCAGGTTGGGTACGAGAAGTGACCACTTTGTCCTGCATCTGTCTCGTTTTCGATCAATATCATTGCGTACTAAATCATAAAGACTTTTTCTAACCATGTATAGTACCTTTTTTTTTTATTCCAATTATAATTTCAACTAGAAGAGTACTAGTAATCCACTTAGCTTTCATTATTTATGCATCTTTTGTTACTAAAAATATTTAAAAATAGGAAATTAATCATGTAGATGATGTTACTGTTTTATTCCCTTATTATCCAACTCACTCTCTAGAAGGTGGTATTTATTATATTTAATGATAGGCCCCTTGTTTAGAAGAAGAAAATAAGTAACTAAATAATTTTAAAATATTTTTAATAAATAAAATATTTATGATTGAGTCAATGTCACCCTGCTTTTATTTTATATATATATATATATATATATATATAGATGGACATAGTATAAAATCAATTTTGCCATATATATATATATATATATATTTTAATTAGAGGAATTTTTATTTTAGGAAAATCATTGGTTGGGTGAAATTGATGGTGATGTTCAAGAATGTAAGGTGGTGTCTTATTAGTTGCTTACAATCACAAGGGGTCACCAAAACCCAATGCTTTTTTTTTTTTCAGAAAAAACTTCAAAAAAAATCCGTAGTTTTGCACTTTCTCACTTTAATACTTTGTGGTTTAAAGTGTATAAATTTGCCCCTCTGTAGTTTTATTTTTGTCTTTTTGGCAGCTTTTTTCTTAATATTTTGTTAAATTATATACAAAAAACTTCAGATATCCATTTAGATTTATCGAATATTTACTTTAGTACCCTTTAATTTTAATTTTGTCGCCAATTTAAGAAAAAAAATAATAAAATTGATAATAAAAAGAACAAAATGAAACCACATGAGGGCAAATTGATACACTTTAAACCACAGGATACTAAAATGAGAAAGTGCGAAACCATGGGGGGTTTTTTGAAGTTATCCCTTTTTTCAAGACCATTTTGAAATATACTTCTCAATTTTACTTTTTTTTTAAAAAAATTCATACCCTCTTAACTTCTATTTTTGTAATTTGGGTCTTCTAATTAGTTAATATTAAAATATTAACTTTAACTACTAACAGTTAATTCCTATTTCTAAGGAAGTTTGTGATTTCATTTTCTATAAAGGAGTGTTTTAAATTTGACAAAATGACAATCCTAAAAATCAAAACAATGTCAAAGTTTTTTTTTTTAAAAAAATTAAGAGGCACATTTCAAAATGAGCTTTAGTTATATCTTGATGCATTTTATTTATTTTATTCCTTGCATGTACAATTTTTTTCATCAATATGTGCAAGTATATTTTTTGAAAGCACAAATAGTCGAAATATTTAAATGAAAAAAAATTATAGGCATTATTGAAGCGATATTATCATATTTAACAAAGACAAACCTTGAGCAATAATAATGTTCGTGTTCGCTAATATCGATCACAACAAGAATAAGAATATGATAGCTTCT